>NC_053126.1:12247168-12329668 GCF_010015445.1 Perca fluviatilis | reverse complement strand
CTTTTGTTTTGTTTAGTTTCTGACAGACCGTGCTAATCACTCGTCCGCTCTTTGGTTCCCCACAGAAATGGCTCATTTTGTGTCTAATGGTGACGGCCTCGTGGTGACGGTGGACAGCGAATCAGGAGACGTTCAGTGGGTGCAGAACTATAACTCTCCAGTGGTGGCCATGTATATCTGGCAGCGTGAGGGCCTCCGCAAAGTTCCCCACACTAATGTGGCCGTGGAAACCCTGCGTTACCTCACTTTCATGTCTGGAGAGGTCGGCCGCATCACACAGTGGAAATACCCATTTCCCAAAGAGAATAAGCCCAAGAACAAATTCCTGTAAGTAGACGTAGTGTAACGATCCCTACTTTTTATCAGCTTTTGTTTTTATGATTGTAACTACTTTGACATTTTCTCTTTTTGAATATTTATTTATTTATTTTTTTAAAGGACGTCTTAAATCGCTAAAATACCAATTAGGGAAGAAATATTGGCCAAACACTGTTTTAAACATGTTGAAACCTTCAGTGTCTATGTATGTATTAATCATAGAGGCATAACTTACTGAACGGGTGAATTCAAGATTACTTTTGTAAAATGTGAGATTGCTTAATGTTGGGATGGAGTCGAGACATGTCGTAACTAACAAATGTGTGCTGCTGGGTCTGGTTTCAGCTCTGGTTTCACACTTAAGTACTGTTTTTATTTTAAAAACATTGTGTTCACTCTTTACACCTGCCTTGCTGAAAAGGACAAACAGGACTTTCAGTGGTTGGGCCACTGTGAAAGTATCGCCTGTTAAGGGTGATGATGGAGAACTGTAAAAGTTTCTCTCCATTTCTAATCCTTCATACACTCCAGATGTGTTCACCCAGATTGTATTGTCACATCTATATTTAGCATGAAATATGTACTGTATTTTCAAAAGTAAGCGGGCATTTGTTGGACTGCTTTTTTTTTTTTTTTCTTCAGGGCCACATTATATGTCGGCAAATACTCCACCAGTCTATATGCCTCTCCCTCCCTGGTGCACGATGGAGTCACTGTGGTGGTGAGTGACAGTTGCATGTATATCTTCATTTAGGCAAAACACAATTCCTTATCAGTAAGACATGAGTCAAAGTGTATCTACTTGTTTTGTTTTCATAATCAGTCTTCATTTTTGGTTAGTGGTTTCCAGGTATGCCAGTGAGTTTGTGTGAATACATCCTGTTCTAGTTGTGTCTTAGCTTGCACTACTTACTTCCGTCAATCTGCCTCACTGGCCTGGCTCAGATGAATAGTGGTTTCCTGTCACAAGAAATACTATTGTTTTTTTGTTTTTCCTCATGTAATCCTGTGAGGCTTCTGATAGGAAATTAATCTAAATGTTTGTTTGTGTGTATGCACAGCCTCGTGGCAGCACCTTCCCCATGCTGGAGGGTCCGCAAAGCCAGGAGACTGAAGAGGACAAGGAGTGCGTCATCACACCCAGCACCAGTGTCAAGTTCAACGCTGCGCTCCGGGAGCGAAACCGTATCAACTTTATGAGGAACTACCTGCTCCTTATAGGTACTACATTAGTACATAAATCTCAAAGTAATATCCGGTCTAAACTACATACTCTGGATAATGTATTCTTTCCTGGCACAGTGAGGGAGAGGGATTCAGGGCCACCTCCTAAAAAAATAAATAAATAAAAAGTAAATTTTACTAGCAATTCATGTGCTAGAGTTTGTGCTGTTCACCACATTTTGAAGTCCAGGGCCTTGAACGGTTCACTTCACGTTGAGTGACTGTGTTGCACTGAGACTGCCCTCTGCTGGATGATAAAATGAATCGTGAACATAACGTTTAACAACGGTTATAAAGCATTTAATTCAAAAAACTATAACTACATTTAAGTATCATGACTGAAATCAGTGTTTGGTGATTATTCATGATTCTGCTGCTCCTGATGATGATGATGATGATGATGATGATGATGATGATGATGATGATGATTAAAAAGTTCACTCCTGCATTTCAGGTCATCATGAGACGCCCCTTGAAGCTCACACCAAGATCCTGGAGAAGTTCCCGGACAGCTTCCCTCGCAGTCAAGGCAATGTCATTCCACCGACTACTGACAAGAAAGTTGAGGAGGTGTGTGTCTGTCAGTGTCTGTATTTTGTTCATATCTCTCTCTCTCTCTCTTCTCTCTCTCTCTCTCTCTCTCTCTCTTTTTTTTTTTTTTTTTTTTTTTCTTTTTTTTTTGGTTCTCTCTTTCTTTCTTCTCTCTCTCTCTCTCTCTCTTTTTTTTTTTTTTTTTTTTTTTTTTTTTTTTGGTTTTTTTTTTTTTTTTTCTTTCTCTCTCTCTCTCTCTCTCTCTATATATATATATATATATATATATATATATATATATATATATATATATATATATATATAAAGAGAGAGAGAGAGAGAGAGAGAGAGAGAGAGAGAGAGAGAGAGAGAGAGAGAGAGAGAGAGAGAGAGAGAGAGATCTCAAAACATATGTGCAGATTTTCTCACCGTCTTCCTACCTGTCCTCACCTCCCACCATGTTGTAGAAGGTGAATGATAGTGGTATGGATGATGGCCCCCCTTCTCCGCTGCCTGAAACATCTATCCAAGAACCTGGGACCAGCAGTCGCACTGTGCGTCCAGAGGCACCTGTGGACTCTATGCTCAAAGACATGGCCACCATCATCTTCTCCACTTTCCTCCTGGCTGGCTGGGTGGCCTTCGTGATTACCTACCCCAAAGTTAGTCAAACATCACCACCTAGTGGACTGCTTTGTGCCTGCAACTACCTACTTATGACAGAAAATATTTAATTTGTAGAAACGAGGCTAGGAGTCTCAAATCCGCAAGGGGAAATGAGTGCTGAATACACTTTAGTTTTTCTTAGAGCCTCATACATGGTGTCCTCTCTCCACAGAGTGTTCACAAGCAGCAGCAGCTACAGCACCAGGAGTTCCAGAGACAGATGGAGGAGAAGTTGGAGCTGCTTCAGAGACAGCAGCCGTTCCCCCCTGCAGACGTGGGCCTAGGGTTGGCCCCAGACAGCGACTATCTGGAGGTGGCCCGCGCTCGCTCCGAATGCTCAGACCACAGCAGCCCAAATGTCACCCCCCGCGCCTCCAACCACTCCAACCTGTCTGTGTCTGAGCTGGGAAGCTCTGCCAATGAGCACGAAGATGCAGGTAAAGATTGAGAAATTAAAATTACATACACACTCTTTGTCTGTGCTTGTTCAACAATTGAGTAAGAATTTAAACCCAGTTTTCACTGTCCGAATTTATGTATTTGTCTTATCAGAGGAGGACTCCAATATTGTCAGAGTGGGCAACATAACTTTTCGTCCCAAAGAGGTCTTGGGTCACGGTGCTGAGGGCACCATTGTGTACAAGTAAGTCTGAACAATTATTTATGATAACTTTTGTTCAATTTAGAAAAATATTGAAGTAATATTGCAACTTTGTATTTCCATTGTTTCTCCACAAGGGGGCAGTTTGACAACCGTGCAGTGGCAGTGAAGAGAATTCTCCCAGAGTGCTTCAGCTTTGCAGACCGGGAAGTCCAGCTGCTGAGGGAGTCAGACGAGCACCCAAATGTCATCCGCTACTTCTGCACCGAAAGAGACCGTCAGTTCCAGTACATTGCCATTGAGCTGTGTGCTGCCTCACTTCAGGAGGTAATAAATGCCTCAATAGATCACGTAAGCACCTTTTGGAGTCTGGGAGAAGTTAAGTTGTGTGTTGTTCTTCAGCAAAACGCAAGTATTTTGCTAATAGCAGCCATGTTTTAGCTGATGGTTCCTTAATGATGCATTGCCTTTTTGTGCCATTAGCATGTAGTTGTACTGCGAGTGTAAGTGTATAGGACTATATGATTTAGACTATAGGAAATTCAGCAATAAGTGAAGGAAATAGCCAGGATTCTTTCTTTTTTGTCATTATTCGCAGAGCACTAAAACTACAAGAAAGGACCTCCCATGCTAAAATTAATTTGGTGTTTTACACATCTTCAAACTAAACAGTATGAAAATGAGACACCGTGTTATCATTATTGGACTACACTGACTGCGGTCTTTCATCCCTCTAGTATGTTGAGAGGAAGGATTTCGACCGTCATGGACTCGAGCCAGTTATGCTTCTTCAGCAGACCATGTCAGGACTGGCCCATCTGCACTCTCTCAACATAGGTATGCATCACTGAATATAAAATCACATTATTATTATTATTATTATTATTATTATTGGCTGTTTTACCAAACAACATCAACACCACGTAAGTAACTGACCTCTTGCTTATCTCCTCTAACCTTTTATACTTTTCTTACAGTTCACAGAGACCTGAAACCTCACAACATCCTGGTGTCCATGCCCAATGCCCACGGTCGGGTCCGGGCCATGATTTCGGACTTTGGCTTGTGTAAGAAGCTGGCAGTGGGCCGCCACAGTTTCAGTAGAAGGTCTGGGGTGCCTGGCACTGAGGGCTGGATTGCCCCTGAGGTTCTCAGCGAGGACTGCAAAGACAACCCGGTGAGTTGGTGGTAGAGTAGCTGCTCTCTCATGGTGGGTAGACGTATTGTTGGTTGTCAGAATTCACAAAAGAAACACAAAATGATACACTTTTTTTGAAAAGGTGTGCAATCACCTCATGACAAAACAATAGGAGCATTCAAGAAGCAACACCCAAATGTTCTCCACTTTTGACAGAACCAAACACTGAAAACTGCCCAAAGGGTGAATGTGGGACCCAAAGGAGCATTAGTTGACCTAATTAACTGAATACACCAACACTAGTAGACATAACTTGATACTGTGTAGAAATAGTTTTGGTGGCAAATGTGTTTCCTTACATGCCACACTGTGACCTCCTCCATTCTTTCCTTGTCTTGTCCCTTGTAGACCTGCGCCGTTGATATCTTCTCTGCTGGTTGTGTGTTCTACTACGTGGTGTCTCAGGGAAGCCACCCCTATGGCAAGTCTCTGCAGAGGCAAGCAAACATCCTACTGGGCACATACAGCCTTGACTATCTGCAAACTGACAAACATGGTGAGGATTAAAAGCTTTGCTTTTGTTTTCTCTAGAGATTTTTTTTTTTTCTACCGATAGCCAAACGTCGATGAGCCGTTTTGGCCAATTAACAGCTCATACCGCTCTTTTTACTTTTCTTTTTATATCAGCGGCTATAGCTGTATGACAGTATAGGTCAGTTTGACTGCTTTGTAGTGTATTGGGATCTCCACCAGTTGGCAGTGTAACCTAGGCTATAAAGAATGTAAAGTTGACGTCAGGCTGTATTGAATTTTGGTACGGGGGCTCCATCTTGTGAGCATGTGCTCTGTTGGACTGTGCCTGCTACGGTAGTTACCTTGATGCAGTTGCACATCTGGGTAATGCAGTAGAAGGAGCGTTAACATGTTGGCTGTTTTTCCATTCTTTACAACGGTGAAGCAACACGGACACACCACCCTCGTTTAATGCGCAACTCTGTCTCCGTTTCTGTAATCTGACCTGCAACCTGCAGGCAGGTCTTTCATCTGGTTTCATATTCACTCGCCATAGTGTGACTGACTCGCATGGCAATACGCTTGTGGTGCTTACCTCCAGTACATGTGGCTAATGCCATACGGCTAATATAAGTGTCCGGACAGAACTCGCGCTTGTGAACTTTGGTTGCACATTAAGTGCATCAATCTACATACAAAAAGGCTGAACTTGCAACTAGAAGGCATTATTGCTGCTCTCTTGATCATGTATTTTTAGTGAGTATCTGCTGAGAACGATCGGCGACCAATCAATAGTTTTCTCAGATCTCTTCAGGTGAGGTGAGAGGTGTACAATAATAGTAAGGTAGTTGGTGGTTAATGTAGATTACTAAGGACAGGTAGGGTTGTGTGGGTGATTGGTTGTTTTAAGTATTTTGGTACAGCTGTGGAGATTTATTTGATGGCAAACATTTATGTACAATATACAAATTATTTTAAAATAATGTATGCCATGTGATCATACCTTTCGAGCACATTGTCAAAACCAGCATGTTTGTGTCATTTATCAGAGGCCATTGTAGCCAGAGATCTAATAGAGCAGATGTTGAGCATGGAACCCCATAAGAGGCCTTCAGCTGAGAGCATTCTCAAACACCCTTTCTTCTGGAGTCTGGAGAAGGAGCTGCAGTTCTTTCAGGTCAGCTTTTTACTTATCTATTTCTCTGCTTATTTGTATAGATCACATGTATTAGGCTGTGTACTGTGTTATTACAGACTAGTCTGTGCACACACACTCAGGCATCTTTTGAAATTGTATAAATCCTTATGTACAGTATGTTGTGCTTAGATTTATCATTAATAAACTTCATAAATGCAGGCTGTTTTAATGTGATTTGGGCAGTAATAGCAGGTTATCTGTATTGGACTGTATAAGAAAATGATTAATCATGTCTACTCTGCATTCTTGTAGGATGTATTAAAACAATCCTCTTCAGTTTACTAACTCCTTAGAGCCACATATGAACCTGCAAAACTGGTCTGAATGAAAATGAGACTACTTTTTGTGGTTGCTTGCAGGATGTGAGCGACAGAATAGAAAAGGAACCGCTGGACGGACCAATCGTGAGGCAGCTGGAGAGAGGCGGGAGGGCTGTTGTCAAGGGGGACTGGAGAGAGCATATCACAGTGCCACTGCAGACGGGTACGGGACTGTCTGTCTAAGTTTATACAACATGTCATATACAAACTTCTGCCCCCACCTTGTAAAGTAGTCTTCTTGTGTCTTGTGTTGCTTCAAACTTAGTGTTATAGTATACAGTAGCACTTCACAGTTGAACTGAATGCTGTATCCTGTCACTACAAAATATTACTGTGGGTGGTGAAGTACGCCTGCTGCTTCCTGTCAGCATTGCCCCCTTTGCACTTTGTTTTATTGGCCAGTAAAGCAAATGGCGCTGATATACTAATGAGCTGACAAAGCGAGTTTATGTGGGTATACTACGTTGCATATTATAACAGCATAGTGTAAAAGTATGTTTTTTTTTTTGTTTTTTTTTACATTAACAAAACATTTTTTATAAAAACTAACTAGCTAATTGTTTAATACTTGAAGTAAGTCAAACACTGGGGGAGAAATTACTTAAACTCGGTGTGTGTCATTCTCTCTTTATTTGGCAGATCTCAGAAAATTTCGCTCCTATAAGGGTGGGTCAGCCAGAGACCTGCTGCGTGCAATGAGAAATAAGGTAGGAATGTATTTACATGTTTTGTTTTTAAAAGAAATCCGTCTCTACTGTTGAAGGCTTAACGCTTAACCTTCCTTCAACAGAAACATCATTACCGAGAGTTGCCTGCTGAGGTTCAGGACACTCTGGGCTCCATCCCTGATGACTTTGTGTCCTACTTTACCTCCCGCTTCCCCCACCTGCTAATGCACACATACCTGGCCATGCGGACCTGTGCATCTGAGAGACTATTCCTGCCTTACTACTCTACTGCAGAGCAGTTTGCAAAAACACAGGCCCAGTACACCGTACACCTCGGGCCACAAAGACCAAATGAGCCATGCACTCAAAACCTGCCAACACACACATCATCACCTGAGGAACCTACACACTCACAGCCGGTGCAGGTGTCTGACATAACACCTGTTGAATCGGTGCCCTCTACATCACCAGATGAGCCTGTATCTGCACATTTGCCAGTTCAGACAGTGCCGCCAACAGCGCCAGCACTGTCCACACAGACTGACTTGCACAGTCAAACAGTGAACCCCACATTTGCTTCTGAATCGCCTACAGATCCTCTCAGGAAAAAAGAATCCAGTCAGTGTGAGATGCACACACCGCCAGGTCCTTCAACACTGGATAGTGAACCAGTGTGAACTGAACCAGAGTCAGGTGGACCCAGCACAGATGGGAGCATTGCCTTAAAGAGTGGCACAAAGTGGGCTGCACCGTGAGCTGGTGAGGACCAGGCCTGCAGTGCCTGGGATCCACTGCTCGCTGCAGCTGCACCCTAAACTAAGTGCCTTCTGCTCACATGGGTTCAAATGTTCCCCAACAGAGCCGTCCACAAGTCTGTCTCTGCCTAGAGGAAGTCAGATAACCAACATGGTGTTGTTGGACATTATCTTGTAGCTGGACTGAGCAAAGAGAATTTTTTTTATTTTATAACGGCATGTCCAAAAAAAAGTGTTTGTCCCAAAAATATCTGGCCTCTATTGTGGGGGGAAAACGTGTCTGGATGTTGTTGTTGGGTAGTTTTTATAGTGCAATGTTGTATTTCTGAGTGAGCCTGTTCACTGCACAAATACTGTAGATACTTTTTTGTATAGACTGATTCAGAATTTGGATCATTGATGATAAATCATTTAATGTGGCCCATGTGCCTTTTTTAACTATCACTGTGCTGTATGGGTACAAATCTTTCAAATTGACTATGCTAAATGTGCTTGATTCCCGTTAATGCTGCTAGACTGCTTCTCTTGTCAATCACGTTTTGCTGACTCCGTAAGAGTGGACTGTTCCAAAGGGTGTTCAGGGTGGCACCTGAATACAGTCGGTAATTTTATTCTCAAGTGATTATGTAGTCAAATATGAATTTAGAGGTCAGGCTGCAGAACTTGCGTATCATAACTTTTCAAGGGTGTCAAAGTGAAATTAATGACTTGCACAATAAATTCTATTTTTTTTTTTTTATACTAAGATTTTGCTTGTTGATCTTGCTGCTAACTACAGTCGGTGCCTAACGGAAGCTATTTATATTTAACAAATATTTTTATTTAAAGGTGCACCAAGCTGGTATATTGGTATGCATTGAATCCTTTGGATTAGCTATTTCTACGGTTGACGTTGGTTGGAGTAGCCTACAGTTTAACCTTTCTCTATCTGATGTTGAAAGCAAAATAAGGAATTTTACTATAAGCAAATGAAGGTCTCTGCGAAAAGGACCAGCATAGTAAAACAGAGCTGTACAGAGCCAGTGTGTGAGTCACTGCATTCTCTTCAAGTCACTGATATAAATGTTAATATATCAGACTTGCATATCAGGATGTAAACCGATGAATACAAATAAACCAAAATGCAATTTAGCCAGAAAGTAACTAAGGAACACTCATCTATCTATCTATCAGTTTGTGCTTTCATTACAGAGAGGTTTTTAATGTGTTAACATAACTTTGCTCCAAGACTGGAAGCAATAGCCAGTAGAAGTGGTCCAGTTACCCGGTAGAGATGTCCCATGGCTCCCTTTTTATGTGGTGTAGAACAAGTGTATAAAACAATGTTTTCCTTATTAATAATTAAAACTTTTAACGCCCAATGACATAACCTGCTGGGGCTGTTCTGTTAATAGTGGTACCATTTCTGGTAAGCATTAAACCATTTAAACAGAAAAATACTTGGAACAATATGAGGCAGCTGCGTCGGAGTGGGACAAGTACGTCAAAAGTTGCAAAGAAACTCCCGGGGCCCGCGGCGCATCCGGAACTTAGCAGAGACACGCCCAGTGGAACATGCATAAATTTAATAGCTGCCAGCTATTACATTTATGTTGGATATTGTGCTGGAGTTTCTGTGCAAGCATTAACTATCACGTACCATTTATCTCAATGTTATATAACTTTGAGTGTGAGTCAACAAAGTTATATAATGTGGAGAACAATCACTTCTCAGGTCAAACAGGTGATTCTCGCCTTTTTTGTCTTCCAGTCCAAATTGTAAATCCCTGCAATATTCAGCTGCCAGACTCGCTAGGCATGTGTCCTCTGGTTTTATTGTGGAACTTTAAATTAATAAAAAGTATTACATTTACATGTAATTTACAATAGCTTTGCCAATGTACAGTGCAAAGAAATAATGAAACTCTTGGATTCCCCAGCATTTTTGCACAAATTAGTATTTCAATATCTTTCTGTATTCTTGCATGGTTGCACCGTTGTCCCTTTATGCTTCTAAGTTGCTTGCATGCAGCAGTAAAAGGTTACTGACATGTTTTAACGTGATATATTCGTGTATGCTCAGCTGAATCTTGACGTGTGTGTTTGTTGAAGTTATTTCTTCAAAAACGAAACTTAGTGAGTCAGTGTGGGTGCAGCCCTAGACTGCAGCCTACAGTCTGCTGCAGCCCAGAGACAGCTAGAGATCGAGTGAAGATACAGCAGTCCTGCTTTTGACGTTAAACTGGAACGTCGTCTGAAAAAAACTCCATAACAGAAAAGGGTCAAAGGCTGATTTCTTTTAAGAATTTGCCCGAGGTAAGACATTTCCGCCTTTTTTGTTTGCTAGAGTAGGCCCGGTACAACAAGAAATGTATCTATTGCTGCTTATTTGTTTGTGGGCAATTAACGAGTGCATTTGAGAGGTTTTTAGAATGAGACTTTCTCGGTCGGTCTTTGTAGCAGAGACGGTTTAGAACCTTTGTTTGTAGGTAACGTTAGAGAAAACTTCAGAAATGCTTTGTGCAGCCGCATTCATATCCACCCAAAATCATTGTCGCGCATATTCATTTTGAAAAAGTAACGGACACTGGGGAAACTCCAACCAACTCGAGGTAACGTTACGTTAGGCTACTTTTTTTGCGGTCTGACAGCAAGGTAAAGTGGTGAAAATATTCTAAATATACTGTTGTGTTCACGTAAACTGAAATTGGATTCTTTTTAGGTGGCTAAAATACGTTTTGCTGCTGGCCCCATCCGCCGGAGTAGGCTACATCTACATTCACTGACTGTGGAAGTAGCTAGCCTACAACCTCATTTTTCAAAAAATCTGAACTATCTCTTTAAAGATACATTTACATTGACTCACATGACTACTTACATGTGAAGGGGCTCACTTGTAATAATGAACTAGAGAATTATCACCCGACTCTGCAGTTCCCCTTAGCTCTATGTTAGGTTTGTATTACTCTGTGAATTTATGAATTTAGTTTTAATGTGTGCTGAACGTTCACGTCCATGGGCGCTGAAACATTTTCAAAATAAAAATAAAAAAAGCTACAAAGGGGGAAAATATTAGTGATTTAGAGCCTGACCGATAAAGGATTTTTAAGGCCGACACAGATACAAATATTTGATGATTTAAAAATCCGATATTCCGATATATCAGCCGATATATATTTAAAAAATAAAAAATAAAATCCAGAAACTGTAACAAAACAGATTTCCTTAACATTAGTTATTTGTAGTTATCTGAGTCCTCACTAAAATAATGATAATGCAGTTTAAAAATAGTTTGTTTTATTGTCTCAACAGAACAGAGGAACATCAAAATATATTAAAGTTAAAATACAAACTTAAGATATGAAACTTAAAGTCCTTTTGAACAAAAAGACAAACAAAAAAATCAAAGAGTTTGTAGTGCCCACTCATAACATGGTTGAAGGGTGTTTTGTCCGTTTTTATTTAATTTTTGTAATATTCAATTATCAGAATCATTTGTCATAAATGATTCTGATGATTGAATATTATAAATGCATTATAAAATACCGATAGTTTGGAAAATGCCTAATATCGGTCGGGCTCTGATTACTATTTTTACTACAAAGTTTGACTTGATAAATCTGCCTGTGAGCTAGTTTCATGTCATGATGATAATCGGCAGAAAGTAACTGTATAACGTTTTTTTTTGCAGATGGAAGGTGATAATATTAAACACCAAAGTGTATAATGTGACAGAAGGAGAAAGAAAATCATGGGTGAGTGGAGTGACAATTTGTTTTGTTTTTATGAGATGGCCTTTTTTCAGTACAAGGAGGTGTAGTAGTTAGATCTGTGTGCAGTCGCATTTCTCTTTGTTTTCTTTGCTTTTAAAGTGTTAAAAGGTAACTTTTTTTTTTTTTAAACTGGACCCTATTTTCCCACGTTTTGTGTTTAAGTGACGGATAGGAACAACAATCCTCTATAATTGGTCCAGTATTAAACCAGATTGCTGCAGTCAGCAGTAGGGCTGGGTATCGTTCCAAAGTATTCAATACCGATACCAACACCGTGACTTCAATATCAGTTCCTAAACTACACTTTTTTTTTAAATACCAATTTTATAAAACAAAAAGAAATTACAACATTACACATTACGGTACAAATCTTTTATTTATTTTCGTAAAATACGAGATCGTATTTCGAACAAGCCGCCATTACTATCGGCTGGAGAAGCCAGACCCACGTGATGCGTTCGTCATTTCCGGTTTTCATTTTTTGGGCAACAATACAGATTAGCGCCGCCTGCTGTTATGGAGACGTATTATGTCTTGCACACACGCAGAACGTACTCTCATGTCGGCATCACTTCGGTGTGTTCCGAGGCACTTATTGGACCTTGGGGAGCCGACTGATCAGTCCGACTGCCTTTTCTGCTGACGGTCAGCTGTCGGGTTGGTGTGTCAGGGCCTTAAAGACATGTAGCATTAGACAGCCAATCGTAAACATTATTACATCTCGGGAGAAGCATGCTTATTGGCACATTGACACAGATGAGCTGTCCTCCTTAGGTATGTAAATTGGGTATTGAATGACGAGGCATTTTTTGATACTCGATACTTTAGAGGCAATTTGGTCGGGGCCTAAAAAGTATTGAATTTGTAATCCAGCCCTACTCAGCAGTGGCGAATCAAGCTACAATGTAAGTTATTGGGCAATTGAGCACCTTCAATTTACGTCCACTGAAATGTTCAGATTATTGTTCCAAGTGTCTGACAACATCATGGAAATGATCCCTACAGAGGTCGACCTTTTTTTAGAAGAGTAAGATCCTTTTTCTAACATAAAAACATCCCCGAAATTGCTATCACCAAACCCACCAGACTCCATTTAAATAAACAGTAATTTTACCATCAGAAAATACACTTCATTCAAAGTCGACAAACAAAAATAAAACTATCAAAAGCCATCTTGGTTCGTCTTTCCACTGTTCCAACAATCGCCACTCTGGTTTGGTTGAAATAAAGTATAATTTACCGATTTACATGTGGAAATGTGCTGGATCTATACGTGCAAGTATTGCTTTTTTAAATGGAGTATGATGGATTTAACTACAGCGATCACGGAGCGGTTTCTGGTTAAACAAAAAGGATTTTATTCTTTAACAAAAAGGTCTTTCTTTTGGGATCCTTTCCATAATGTTCCATAAAAACATTTATTAACAACATAATGTAACAATAACATGTCTTCAGTCAATTGGAAACTTGACAATTTGAGTCAAAGTTGATCTTCTATCAGCTTGAATCACTCGGCCCATTCTCCTCTGACCTCTAGCATCAACAAGGCATTTTCGCCCCCCAGGACTGCAGCATACTGGATGCTTTTCCTTTTTCAGACCATTCTTTGTAAACCCTAGAAATGTTTGTGCGTGAAAATCCCAGTAACTGAGCAGATTGTGAAATACTCAGACCAGCCCGTCTGGCACCAACAACCATGCCGCGCTCAAAGTTGCTTAGATCACCTTTCTTTCCCATTCTGACATTCGGTTTGGAGTTCAGGAGATTGTGAGACCTGGACCACACCCATAAGTGCGTTGAAGCAGCTGCCGTGTGATTGGTTGATTAGATAATTGCATTAACGAGAAATTTAACAGGTGTTCCTAATAATCCTTTAGGTGAGTGTAAGCTGCTCTGTTAAGGCTCCAAAACGTGCATGCAGGCTGAAATTCAACCGTGCGGTTTTGTTGGGATAAAGCTATAAGCAGAAGGAATATCCGCTAGCTGCTAGGCTAATTTGCAATGGTAAACACACAGAATATGGTACACGCACATAGCAGAGCTTGCAAACTGTGTCGACAACGCAAAATTTGTCAACATAACTCACTGGAAATCCAAAATACTTCCACACTTTCACACACTTAAGTGAAAGAGTAGGGGGCTCAAGTTCTGTCGATGGGTCTCCAGCATCTGCCGTTGCCATGCTATCTTTTGAATGGCTCTAGCTTTACAGGAGGTTGACTGACTCGCAGCACTTCAACACATGTTTTTTTCATAGACAGTATATAATAATTAACAGTATTTCTAGCTGCAGCAGCTGTTTTCAGCAAAAAATGCTTTGATAGTATAGCTGTGATAAACCCACTGTACTCTACTTGCCCAGCACCAAACAACTAGGGCTGGGCATCGTTCAAAATCTTTCGATCTGGTGTCAATTTCGATACCTCAGTTTCGATGCCGGTTCCTTAACGATACTTTTTTCGATACCATATGTTTTAAAATCCATTTCAACGTCAACAAAAATACATTAAACACAAAACTTTTATTTTCTACCTTAATTGTGAATCAAAACAGTTATCAAAATTTTACACTGCTCACTCAGAGTAACATTAATAAGACTGGTTGTACTTTTGGATAGGGGTGCGCCAGTCAGATACTTAGGATTGGTATCAATCCGAACTTTAAAAATGAACAAAAAAAGAGAAACTTTTTTGCCACAACATCAATATATTCTAAATAATAAATAAACAAATGACATTGTGTACAGGCTAATATTGAACTATTAGTGCAAACTGCATAATGACACAAACCTTTAACAATAAACTTGGTAAACTAATGAAGACTTAAGGAAGGAAAGGAATGTAATTTAATTGCCTTGTTGCTGAAAGGTGCAGTAGAAGTTGCCTTTCCTTACAACCTCAGCCTGTCAGTCTGTCATCAGGGCACAGAAACCACTGTGCCTGATTGTCTCTGAGGAAGCACAACAGCAGATGACCGCTTTCAGCTCGCCATTAATATCATATCGAAGCAAACACTGTGTGTGAAGTTTTGAAAAACTGTAACCACACGTGAAACCACTTTATCAGCATTGCCGTGACTCACTGTGACTTCAACAAAACTGCAGAGCCGACGTAGTTTACTCCATCCACACCTCTGCGCGTGCACACGTCGGTCGGAGCTCCGCTCTGTGTCAATATGCAGAGAGGTGCCATAAAATTGTCGACATTTGGTGCCCAGCTCTACAAACAACAACAGACAAGTTAGTGATAAGTTGGTGAACATAGTGAAGTAATTAGCAGCTGAAGAAAACTAGACCAAGCTAACAAGGCGCAGTATAGCCAGAAACGTAACTCCAAATGAGAAACATTTAAACATACCTTTAATGTTTTAGACATCCATTAAATTAAAAGAAACTATGAGATGTGCTGCGCTGGTGGAAACAACACGAGACCACAACCACACTGTTTGTGTTCCCCACCAGCAGCAGCAAGCGTGTTGCTGTGGATACTGTGGATGCTGTGCTTTTTCTCTACGATGCTCTGTAAGAGACTGTGCTTTTGGCTGTAGCTTGGATTAGTTTAGATTGTATAGCCTGTTTGTTTTTCTGCACGCCGAGCAACGGCAGCCTGCCTCAGCTTTTCAAAAGTGCATTTACTCTGGTTTTGATAATAAATATTTAAACTAACATTGTGATATGCTTTAAGTGTTTTATATTTATGGTTTTTATTGTAATACTGAGTTTGCTGGGCTAGGGCCTAGATTTTTAGCCTGTGCAGGGCTCTAGCTAACATAAGTCTGTATCTACTGGATGTGTAAATACGAAATTGTTCGCTAACCATAGGTGATATGTCTTCTTTTCCATCTACTCGCACATTTAACAGTATCAAGAAAAAGAGTGCAAGACCAGCAATGTTTGAAGCTCTGATATTAAGAGAGCTGATACTGATCCTATGGTTGATTGATTGAAGGTAAGCACTAAGATCAATAAAATTGGTGTCAAGTGCCTTGGGAAAGCAGGATATTTTGGACTACACAAAGTGTCTGATTTGTAGAAGTGGGCCTTTGGCAGGTTAAACCTCCCAGACCATTGATTGAATGAGACGCGGTATCTGAAACACATAGTAACAGGTAATCTGTGTAGATTTGTTGACAAATGTTGTCCCATTTAAAGTATGTGCTACTTCCAAACATCTGCCAATTGCAAGTGTGGAAGAAAACTATCGTGCTTCTCCAATTATTTGTAACCAAACATATTGTTTTTTCTGTCTTTTCTCACTACACAGCTGACGAACTTGAGCAATCACCCAAGAATTGGAATGAATCTCAAGTAAGCACCTGGCTTAGATCCATTGGAGTGAAGGAGCAGTACATAAAAAAGCTCTATGAGGAAGAAGTAGATGGACAAATCCTTCTTGAACTGAATGAGGACTTTTTGAGGACAAAGATTTGCATGAAATCAGGGCCTGCTCATTTGATTATTCAAAAGAGAGTTGAGCTCATCAACTCCAAGGAAAGGTCTCAAGAGAAAAAAAAGCTGACTGGTGGCAAAAAAACTGAGTTGGAACAGAAAAGGATTAATCAAGAAACAGTTCAATGTATTCCTGCAACAAGTGAAGGTCCTCCAGCACAGACTCCGGAGAGAGATCAAGATGTTTTGAAGGA
Source organism: Perca fluviatilis (assembly GCF_010015445.1). Classification (NCBI taxonomy): domain Eukaryota; kingdom Metazoa; phylum Chordata; class Actinopteri; order Perciformes; family Percidae; genus Perca; species Perca fluviatilis. Next base: position 12,313,343 of record NC_053126.1, on the reverse strand, counting down.
CAAACAAACTGCTCAGGAACAATGTGTGTTGACTTCAAAGGAAGATTGCAGACCACGGCCATTTGATCAAGAAGGGATTGATTTCATATATGTAAAGCACAGAGTCCTGCAACCTGAATCAGGTGCTTTTAATCTGACATCTCCATGCCATGAATTTAAGTCTTTTTCTATAGCTGCTGCATTGGATCGCACAAGACTCCAAGCTAAGTTTGTCAAAGAGGTCCTTAAATTTGCAACTGGCTGTATGAATATCAGATCAAATGGCACAATACACTTTGGTGTGATGGATAGCAAGGAGGATGCAGGATATGTGCATGGTGAGATAGTTGGTATCCCTATACAAGAGAAAGACATTTATGTAGATGCTTTGGACTACATTGAAAGGAGTTTCTCCTCTGACAAGGAGCATGTACGCCAGTGTGTGCGGCCACCAAGGTTCATTGAGGTTATGGATCGAGAAAGTACAGAAAAGAGGTATGTGGTAGAGGTTGACATTGTGCCTTCAGTGGGTATTGTTAAGAACAAGGTGTATGCAGTTCGTCTGCCAAACTTCAAAGAGTCATCAAACAAAGTAGAATTTGAGAAAGAAACAATTCTGCGGAGGGTGGGTTCAAAAACAGAGCCAGTGATGGACAAAGACCTAAGTGATTTTTACCAGCGAGTCAAAGATCGGGATGCCCAAAGAGAAGAAGCAGAGAAAAGTCAGTTCCTCAGTGCTCCAGACTTCTGCCAAGACCTCGGAAGGAAACTCACAATGCTAATGACTAGTGGGAAGAAATTCATGGAAAAGGACAAATGGTTCATATTTGTCACAAACAAATTCAACCCTGATGACCTTTGCAACATTGACTGGCTGCTTAACATGAACATATTCTGTGTGTTTGACTTTGACCCAGATTCAAAGATATCAGGTCTTTGCAGTAGATACCTTCAGCATCATGCTGCAAACATGCATTCTCTGCAGAGCTATAGGATATCTGGTGACATGAGCATCAAAGAATTCACAAGCCACTTGTATCTGTTCGACCAAACTAGCTGGATCTTTTGTAATGGCCGTACTGACTTCAAAGGAAACGAAACTCCATGTGATGAAATGACTTGGATCAAGACAAAAATGACTTTCCTGCGGGAATCTGTGTCTTTGATCTGTAAACAAATCTTGCCAAAAGGGACGTTCCAGGTCATTTTTCTTCTCACATCACCAGTTGAGAAACCACTCTTGCACACCTTTAATGAGTTTTTCACAGACATGGAAGGCCATCAAGACATCATCTGCATCTGTGAGTCACAGGAAAGCTTTCAGAAGTGGCAAAGCTTTGCAGAGGGCTCATGTGGAACAGAAACTGTGAACAATTCCAGTATTGTTGGGATGAAAATGAGTCACATTAATTCAACTCTGCAGCAAGTACAACCCGTAAAAGCATGTGCCAGCAAACACTTGCCAGTCTTTGTGAAGGGGACATGTCTTCTTGAAACACACGTAGAGGAACAGATGTATTCTCTTGAAATTCTGACGGTCGACCATTGTGATGAAACAAGCGAAGACTACATCAATGAGGAGAAAGCAAACATTGAACAGCAGTTCTACCGTGGTGGGAGAGTGAACTGGTTGAATTTCTGGCTTGCTGAGCACAAGTATGTTGGAGACGTAATTGAAAGAGATGCGTATCGCGATGTTTCCAAACTTCTCGATGGTGCTTTGAAATGTAATGCAGATGAAACTCCGGTGAACAGTATAAACATCTACCATCATCCAGGAAGTGGTGGAAGTACTGTCTCAAGACAAGTTCTGTGGAACAACAGGAAAGACCTAAGGTGTGCAGTTGTGAAGCCTTCATACTCGGCTGCTGTTGTTGCACAGCATGCAGTTGAATTAAGAGAATGTGAAGAAAAAGATTCACAGAGGTGTCTTCCTGTGCTGCTCCTCATTGAAGACTCAGACAAAGAATATCTAGATGATCTCAGAAATGAACTAGAGGTTGCCATTCACACCAAAAGAATCCAGTATGGATCGCCATGTTTTATTCTGTTGAGCTGCCGACGGTCCTATGATCCAGAGAAGCGATGCAAGGAATCTCCATTACAGAATGTGTCTGTCACTCACAAACTGTCTGCTCAAGAGAAGAGGAAGTTTGCTGGAAAGCGACAGGTGCTTGAGGAACAATATCAGCCTGAATTTATCCTGACTTTTGTTTTGATGAGTGAAGGATTCAATGAGAATTACGTTCAACAGTTTGTGGAACATTTGCTGCAAGGTATTGACCGTCAATCTGTTGCCACTCGCCTTATTCTCTATGTAGCACTGCTGAACACTTATGTTCAAAACTCTTTCATCTCTCAATCCCATTGTGAAGCCTTGCTTGCCTTAACCTTTCACTTGGAAAGATTTCACCAGCATGAGTTTGAGAAATCACTCAGCCCTCAGGCACAACTAGTGTTCTTGCACCTTAGGGACGACAAGACGCACATTGAATCAATCAGAATCATCCACCCACTTGTTGCAAAGGAAATTCTCCAACAACTTTTGGGGGACCAACAGACCCAAAGCAGTTTGGCTATGCGTTTGCTCTGTGAGAACATGCTATTTGAGCACAGATTTGGAAGGGAAGAATATCTGTCATTTTTGAGAGCACTTTTCATAAGGCGAGCCAGAAAAAGCAAAGGAGACAAATATGATAGTTTTTTCTCTCCTCTGATTGAGCATGTGTGTGAAAAGGAGAAAAGCCCAGACACAGCAATTGAGCTACTCAAGGAAGCATTCCAGTGTTTCCATAAAGATCCATTCTTTGCACAACAACTTGCTCGTCTTCATTATACTTATGAAAAGTTTGAAGAGGCAAAACACTGGGCAGAGACAGCAGCCAAACAGCTGCCCAACAACTCATACATACTCGACACAAAAGGGCAGGTGTACAGAAAATGGTTCCAAGCCAAATGCAAAGCTATTGACAATGACAATGCACCAAAGACAGCCCAAAATATAGCAGATGCTGTGGAAACTGCACTGAAAGCCCTGGAGTGTTTTCAAGAATGTGAGAAAGCAGCTGATGCAGATATGGAAAACCTTAACAGCTCAGGGTTTTTTTCTGAAGTTGAGGTTGGATGCAGCCTGCTCAAACTGATCTCTTCATCATCAGTGTTTGCAAACAGAGCCAATGGTCATTCAGAGTGTATGAAGTACCTGTTAACAGATTACATTCCGAAGGAAGTTGAAGATGCCTGGGAACCATTTCATGACCGTTTGAAAAAACTTCACAAGACGATGCAAGATGCCTTGGAATGGATTTCAGAAGATCTCAGTTACTTCCAGACAGACATTGGTGCTGATGAAGGAGAGACCCCTGAAAGTCCTGAAGAGAAGATAAGCCATCCACTGACATGGTTGGCAAAAAATCTTCGGAGTATGGGAAGTACTTCAGTGAAGCTTATTCTACTGCACTTCTACAACGTGGGCAATTAATCCCAGGCAATCTAACTCCTTTCCAAAAACGCATGATCATCTATCACCTTGGTGGGGGTAACATAACATCCATTCTCTCCAAGTTAACTGACCAGAGGGATGCAGTACCTCTTCTGGAGACAATTCTTTCTCTCTACCCCAACAATCCAGAAAAGGCCAAATTTGGTCAAAGGGATATTGTCAATTACATAATGACCCACATTTCTCTGAACTGCCTTTCACCACAGACTCAAAAGGTAGCTTCTTTGAAAGATCTGCAGGCACTTTGTCATCAGTTCCCAACTGATAAAAGGAAATGTTTACCAAATTCCCTGTTCTTGCTTACATTGCTATTCTGGCCAGAGGATCATGAAACAGACCTTGAGAAAAAAACCAAATATGCAATTGTGCAATCAGCTGTTGAACACCTGGAAAAAGGCTACTGGAACAAGAAGAAAGACTTTCCTCCGAGGAAAAGAAGGATTTACACCCATTTCTTTCTGGGCAATGGGAATGGATTGGATAAGTTTGTCCAGAAGAAAAAGGTTGAAAGAGTCACAAAGGGGTTCTCTGTCTCTGAGAAACGCATGAAGTGGTTTAGGGGTGAGGCATGGAAAAAGCCTGAGATTGCCAAGATGCTGAAATGTGTGTCTGGGTGGACTGAAGATGGAGTTGTGTACCTTGAGGGCCCCCAGAAAAAGAAGTTCAATATTCTGCCTCTTCATGTACCTTCAGTGCCTCATAGTAATGAAAACATCACATTCTACCTGGGGTTCACATTCAGAGGCCCTGTTGCCTGCAACATCATTGTGAAACCATAGTTTGCCTTTGAACAATGATCCTGCACCCAGGCTGTACATCAACTTGCTGAAGGACGGTAGCCTGGTAACCCCTCATTGCCAAGAGCAAGAACAGATTACAAAAGATCAATTCAAACACACAAGCCTTTTTGTAACATCTGACAAGTAGACAATATTTGTAAAAAAAAACTAAACTAAAAATGTTGAGGCACGTGGTATGGTATGAGTATTGTTAGTTTGATATTTACTGTATACGTATACAAAGTTTTCTTCAAAATACAGTCAAACTGTACTGATTTTGTGTGTGAACATGGACTATGTTATTACTTGGGGAATCTAGAGTGAATCGTGTCAATGTGCTACTTCACAGCACAATGCTTCTCAAATAGGAACTTTAAGTCCCTGTTTGGACCAGTATTTAGTATCCCGTCAATTTCAGATTATTTGTAGTTTGGGTGGACTGCAGTTCACACTATCAAAATGTATTTCAAATTCATCTTAAGTGACTATTTGTGCTTGGATTTTGCAAAAATTGACTCCCATGTGGTGTCATTCTTTGGAGACTGAATACTACTAAACAGAAAAAAACTTGTTGTGTGGTGGCTGTTTTGGTGACCAGAATGTGATGAGTGAGTAGATCATGATAGCTTATACTCACTCTTCTATATTTTCCAGAAATAGAATTAAATGCACCTATTTTCATGGCAATTGTATGATGGTTTTAACAATAAATGTTTTCAGAGCTAAATAGCAACTATAAGGCTACAGTGCAGACCACTTATTTTATTGCTATAATTTTTATGTTCTGTATTTTATATACTTATATTGAATGATCTGTTTTTGATAGTAAAATGAAGAACTCATTGACTGTAAATGGTGTTTTTAAACATAAAACATGCCACTGAACTCAATAAACTTTTTTCCTTCAATTTTAGTTTGATGAATGAACAAACTACATCAACCTTTCAAGTTCAACTGATGGTCTTTTCCGAAGATATTCATTAATTTATATTAATTTATAGTGCAGCCACTGGCAGACTTCATAAAACAGTCTCAGGTCTATACTTGGAAAAAAAGCAACAGAAATTGACATGATCAAGCTTTTGAACTACTAATTTTAACACTGTCCAAAGAACTTTAATATTGTTACTACAGTTACAAAGAGCGTGCACATATGGAAAACTTGTGAAAGAAAGAAAAACACTGCAGTGTTTACAGTTTAAGTAAAATTATAGGATGTTTAATTTTTTCGGTAACATTCCAAAGATTAAGAGCGATATTTGCCAGTGTGATTATCTTTATTTTACACATGAGAACAGTAAAAATAGAATTGTCTGTTCATCTCTCCATTGTGATACTGAGCTAAACCGTGTAGCTTTAGAAATTATAAAATGACCTGAAAACCAAAATTCTGGGTGTTTTATTTAATAGAAGCATTTTGGACAAGACTAGTTTTTGTGACTGAGACACGTTAGTCAGGGTAGCCAATATGGGATTAATACATCTCAAATGCAGATTAGTATAGCCAATCTAATTCTGAGACATTTCATAACAAAAAGGGAGTGAAGAACTTTTCGGACATGTTAAGACAATAATCAAAAAAATGTTTCTCAAGTTAATGCATTTTTAATAGTGGTTAAATATATCAGGGAGTTCTCTGTGTCAGTGTATGAACCCCAATTTAATTAGCGTGTGATCATCAGATTTACATTTTTGGAACTAGGACGATCAGAAGAGATAATTCAGATTAAAGTATTACACACTTTAGAAGTTTGATGCAACAACACATGACACGATAAATATAACTTCTGAAATGATGAAAACGTTAAATTTAATAACTGAAATGACGTTGTTTTAGTTTATTCAGAAAAAGAGGAGAAAGGAGGAGAGGAAGCAGCAGCAGCAGGGTCGAGCCAGCAGCAGCAGCAGCAGGTTTTTGAGCCCTTTTGTCCTAGTATGCTTGCCCTAGTTTGATGTTAGTGTGCACTTTGCTTCGATTTTTACAGACATGCTATTTCATTGTAGAATTCTTATTTCACGGAATATCTGCGTGTTCCGCTGCCTTGCAACGCAGCTTATCTGCCACTGCTCGCATGTCATTTGGTTGGAGAGAAATGCTAAATACGAGCTGCGACACTGAACTGACCGATAGCCAATTGCTAACTAACGGCTAACAAATCATTCTGCCAGTAAGCCAATGAAAAACGGTTAACGTCCACAACGTAAACAAAACTGTGAGTCATTGATAATGATAATAATTGATAATGTGTGGTGTAAGTGATTTTCCATTATTGATATGGTCAAAACGGATTTTTGAAATAGGTACCAATTAATTTACTATTGATTATTTTCACCATATGAAACAGACGTGTATTTTAGAGCTCACTTTAAGTGCCCTTTAACCTAGTAAACCATCTCTGATGAAGGTATGGGGGGGTCTGCTGTCTAACCTAACTGCAGCTGTGCTCCTCCTGGCCTTTGCTTTGTCAGTATGTTTGGACATTAACCACTTGCCAATCCATCAGAACAGGCTGGTTAGATCAGTCTATGCTAAGCAAAATAAAACCAAAGCCCATGAAATACTTGGTAATAGTAATAATAAGCCACCAAATCCACAGAGCAATTCAGTGGAAACCAGGGAAGTCCACCCAAAAAGCTCCCAAGAGACTGATATATCCAGAGATGACAAATGCACCATGGCCCCAGAGAGCCGGTTTGACTGTGCCAGGGACAGGCTTCTCGGCCAGAGAGAGTGTGAAGAGAGGGGATGCTGTTATGCCCCGCTGCATAACTTTGATGGACCACCTTGGTGCTTTTACCCCAGTTTGTACCCTGGCTACAAAATGGGTCCCCTCACTCCCACCATGCGAGGCCAGGCTGCCACCCTGACCCGTGCCACCCCCTCATATCTCCCCAGTGATATATCCACTCTACAGCTAGAAGTCATAGAAGAGACTGCAGGCTGCTTACATCTCACTGTAAGTACCCAATACTTATGTTCAAAAGATATGATGAAGGAAATGCAGGAGGGCCCACTTGAGTTCCCTGTTGATTTGCATGTAAAAGTTACTGTAATGTAATTTGAGTGGAAAATGTAGTCTATTGCAAGAGTAAAATGTATCTTCATGTGGCCATTGAGGCTGGCAGATTTAAAAATGTAGGAGTAAAACAGATTGTATGAGCTGTGTGATTTGGGAGAAGTGGAAGTGAGTCCCATTTTCTATGAAATGGCGCAACAAAACCGTGGAATATTATGGTGTACAGATGGTCAATAATTTTGATCTGTTTACATTTGCTAACTTTGTCTCAAAAGCCTGGTAAAGAAGACAAGATGGACTATTTCATTCATATTTCCTTGGATGTCTCCATCATTATGTAGTACATGTGTCAGGGTTTTTAATCTTGTTGTAGAGGTCTTAAGATCTCATTGTGAAAGTTGCTGGAGTTGATTTTTTTAAATAGTTGTGTTTGAAAATGTATATGCAACCACTCTTAATCTGGTTTTATGTGAATTTTGTGGTGTGTTGTAAGCCAACGTGGGCTTGGCATGGTTATATGAATAATAATAAAAACACATCTATACACACTGTTTATTAGGATGTGCGGGTTAAAAAACTGAACTGACATTTGTGTTCTCTCAAGTTAAAGGACCCATCATCTCAGCGATATGAAGTTAAACTCCCAGCTGGAGTTCCTCAGAGCAAAGCTGATACCCAAGATGCCCTCTATACCACTGAATACCAGTCTGACCCATTTGGCTTCATAGTGAGGCGGAAATCTAATGGAAGGGTGATGTGAGTAGTTCTATTCAGTTTTATTCTATATAGGAAGAAATGCTAGTGTTTCTACTTGCAGGGTGTTCACTCCTTCATATGGTTTACTTCAGTTAGGTTGATATTTATGTTTATACACTGTATATTTTTGGAGTGTATGTTTTTACTATTTATATACACTCAGTGGCCACTTTATTAGGTACACCTGTAAAATGTAATGCAGTTCATTACAACAGCTCAGCTATAAATTCTATCTTTACAAATATTATATTGTTCAGTTTTGATTGACACTGTCAACACTGACACTGTTTTAATTTTTGAGGTTTGCAGAGGTGTTGAACCCGACTGCATTATATTGAAATGTATTTGCATTATATTGTATAGATGTACCTAATAATGTGTCCAGGGAGTGTATTTATTTCAGTATTCGGTCATCATCTGGGCTACAAAATGCATGAAATGACCAGTGATGTGATGATTTTCTTAATCATGATTATCATATAGATCATGTTTGTTTGTTCTCTGTGTCCAGTATGAATACCACGGTCGCTCCTCTGCTGTTTGCTGACCAGTACCTGCAGCTGTCCACCGCACTGGCCTCTTCCCTTGTGTCTGGCCTCGGGGAGCATTACACCTCCCTCCTCCTGGACCTTAACTGGACTGCTCTGACTCTTTGGAACAGAGACATGGCGCCTCATGTGAGTCTATTGCAGTGGCTCCCAACCTGAAGGCTCTGAATGGTCATAGATAAATAACTAGATACAAAACAGGAAGAAGAAAAAAATATTCGTGCTGCACAAATTATAATTTTTCTCTAATCTTGGTGTAATGGACCTCTTCCTACATAAAACAAAACTTAAAATCTTATCTTAAACAAAACTTATCACTTTTAACAAGGGGTTGCAAGTAGTCATAGCATCACTTTAACGGTTAGTAATCCCTGGTCTATAGGACATGATCATTTCCTTCTTTATTAGCATATTAAAACATCCTGAAATATTCTGACTTCAAATATTTTAAATCATACTGTCTCTGCAGAACAGTCCTTAGTGTTCCTTTTGTCGTTCCTGCCGTTTGTTCAAGTTGTAGATGTTAAAACTTGTCTTTCTCTACAGGCTGATGCTAACCTCTATGGCTCACACCCGTTCTACGTAGTACAGGAGGAGGACGGCTTGGCACATGGAGTTTTTCTAATCAACAGCAATGCAATCGGTACAGAGCTGTGTCATTTTTTTTGTCCTTACTTTCCATACAGAATACATTTTTCTGGCATATGAGGGTATTTATTATTGATGAATATTTTTCCAAACGTCTCTGCAGAGGTGATATTGCAGCCGACCCCCGCTCTTACCTGGGTGGCTGTTGGTGGAGTGCTGGACTTGTACGTTTTCTTGGGTCCTCATCCTCAAAGTGTTATACGACAGTACCTTCAGGTCATTGGTATGTCATTTCAGCGTTGTCATTCAGTAACATATTTTCAGATAGCAAGAGAAATGTGTTGTTTTTAAGTGGAAAACCTGTAAAAGCTTGTCTATTGTATGTTTAAAGAAGCTCCTGAGACAACCTAATAAAGAATGGATGGGTATATGTGTTTTCCTCTTGCCATTTATCTATCCCCAGGATATCCTATGATGCCTCCCTATTGGTCGTTGGGCTTTCATCTGTGTCGCTGGGGTTACACAACCACTATTACAACCCGGCATGTAGCACAACGCATGCACAATGCAAAATTTCCCATGGTAAATAAAGTACTTACAAAGCTCTATAAAATGGAGGTAAATATTAAATCTCCAAGAACATTTTTCTTTATTATGTACACATTTTACCATGATCGAAGAGAGGTTTGGTGAATGTCAGTATTAATTTGAACATATAACAATAAGTCCAATCAACACTTAGGAACAGGTAAACGTTTGGTGTGACATCCTCAGATACTTTCAGTTATCATCAGCGCTGTACATTGCTGACATCCAACTGAGAAGATTTTGCTTTTGTCATCCCCAGGATGTGCAGTGGAATGATCTGGATTATGCAGATAAGCGCAGGGTGTTCACTTTTGACCCCTGGCGATTCGGGGACCTCCCAGAGATGGTGGAGGAGTTCCATAAGAGGGGCATGAAGTACATCCTTATCCTGGTGTGACATCTTTAAGTTTATAAGACTTCACCAACTGATAATGCTGATCAGTAAATACTTGAGTATTTATTATGAAAAAGGAAAAACACGCATCAGTTGTTTAAATTGGTTTGAGTGTAATTCTCTAAATGAGCACAGGTAATCATTTATGATTACATTGTTTTTCCAGTATATGGCAGCAAAACTTTCTTAACTTGTGACTGAGTCATGCTCTGGTTTCTGTCTATGAGGACCCGGGGATCAGCAGCACCAGCCCCCCTGGAACTTACTCGCCCTTTGATGATGGACTGAAACGAGACGTCTTCATTAAAAATGCTACAGGACACATCCTGATAGGGAAGGTAAGACTTTTTTTTTCTGGGGATGTATGCTTTTCTGTCCCGTTGTGATATGTGTATGTCATTCATCTTTTTTTATATTGTGTATCGAGGTTTGGCCGGGCCCAACAGCCTTCCCCGACTTCACCAACCCAGAGACCAGATGCTGGTGGGAGGACTGCATCAGAGATTTTCATTCTAAAGTTCCTGTGGATGGTCTATGGATTGTGAGTATTTATACACACACAGAGCACAGGTTATTTAGCCGCGATACTGTCACTAAGACGTTATACATCATGTATGCCAGGTTTTCTGTTCTGAGACATGTACATGACTGGTTCGTGTTTAGTTTGTGTGCACCTTAAAACCGCAAATAACTTATCCTCTGTTGTTTTTCTCCCATGCTCAAACCAGGATATGAATGAACCAGCCAGTTTTGTGCAGGGCTCAGTGGAGGGCTGTCCCGACGGTGATCTCGAGAACCCGCCCTACACACCCAGTAAGTGTATTGGACCAGTTACTAGCATTTAAAGGCATACAAACATTATTGGTTTTACATTTATAGTCAGTTTAAACATGAAACCACATACATGTATTTTACATAGCTATTGTACAAGATACCATTAAAATGACTATAGATAGATAACTGATCTGTTCATTGCTACATGTTGCATTAAGTTGTAGCCTGTGTGTCTCTCTGACTGTCATACAAACAGGGGTGGTTGGAGGCCAGTTGAACTCTGGGACTATTTGTATGTCGGCTCAGCAGAAACTGTCCACTCACTACAACCTGCACAATATATACGGACTGACAGAAGCCTATGCCACACACAGGTTAGACCATGCAGCAATCAGATGCAGTATGCAGAGATAGTTTTGCAGGAGCGGGTTATTTCACTGTGAGTAGCAGAGTGAAATTAAGAAATAAGTTAATAGCAGCAATTAGCAAAATAATGGCCATTTTATGTAAGCCAGTGATAACATTATTAAAAAAAATACTTTTTACCTTCTTGTCATATAGCTCAAGATTAAAAGCTTAGCTTAGTGTGAGTAGTGGTATAGCTCATTGAAATTTGAATTGCTCCTCCTAAATGTACGTTATTGGGTATTTTAAAATTGTAAAAAGAATAGAAAGACAGACTTTTTTTTGAGAACATGCCAATTTTGAATTGAGAATACTGGAGGCCAAAGGACCACAGCACAGATACCACAGAATGGACAAAGTTGTTCCTTGGCTTTTGTTATTTGTTCAGTATACTTTATCTATCCTGGACTTTGTTCCCATCTTCAGTGCTCTTATGAAGGTACGAGGGAAGAGACCCTTCGTCCTGTCTCGCTCCTCCTTCCCTGGCATCGGACGCTTCTCTGGAGTGTGGACAGGAGACGTCAGAAGTGACTGGGAGCAGCTTCGATACTCCATCCCTGGTGAGGAGATGTAGCTTCTGTAAGGTCCTAATACTGTGTTGTTATAACGTTCAAATGTTTTCACATGTGTTTGAATGCATCTGATTATCCAATGGGATGTTGTCTTGAGATAGCTCTAGTTTTTGACAGCTCTATATGTGGTAGAATTTAAAAAAAATATCTTTTTTGAAGTGACCACAGATCATTTGATGGTTTTAGACTGACTTTTTGCACCTGTTCCCCCCGCAGCCGTGCTACAGTTCAGCTTGTTCGGGGTGCCCCTTGTGGGGGCAGACATCTGTGGCTTTGGAGGGAACACCACTGAGGAATTGTGCGTACGATGGATGCAGCTCGGGTCCTTCTACCCATTTATGAGAAACCACAATGACAAGCCGAACGCTGTGAGACAGAGACACTGTTTGTGTGTTTGCCTGTGTACTTGCTGTATGTGTGTAACTGTTTGCTAACTTGTGTGATTCATTGAGTTAATTTAAGTGCACTTTTCTTTGACAAGTTATGTTAGTTTTTTAGGATATTGGAGTCTGCCCTGTATGTGTTTTCCACTACGTCTAGAGTATCCATCTGTTACATGTATTATTAATATAGAGGTAACTCTATATCTTCTCATTGTCTGTGTGTCCCTCAGCCCCAGGAGCCCTATGTATTTGGGCAGAAGGCCCAGGCCGCCATGCGGAGTGCATTGAACCTGCGTTACTCCCTTCTCCCCTTCCTCTACACACTCTTCCATCATGCACACACTTCTGCTGACACTGTGGCCAGGCCTCTCTTCATGGAGTATGTGTCCTCTCCTTTTTATCCTGTATAGTCCTATGTAAATGAAATAACTAAGACCATTATCTTTTCTTCTGCTCGTCTATCCATCCCTCTTAGGTTTCCCACTGACCCTAACTGTCAGACCATAGACAGGCAGTTCCTGTGGGGGAGTTCACTTCTCATTAGCCCAGTCTTAGAGCAAGGGGCAGTAGAGCTGGCCGCTTACCTGCCCCCTGGCATTTGGTACAGCCTACACAATGTGAGCTTAACTTCAATCAATTTTTGTTTGTTTACTGGTAAAGGCCACCATATTTGAGGCTTTTGGTGGTGACTGAAGCGTGCAGCTGTTTCCCTTTGGGGTCTGTTTCATTTGTGTTTTGCTCTCTAGGGTCAGCCTTTCTACAGTAAGGGTCAGTACCTGCTCTTGCCAGCCCCTCTGGACACCATCAACATTCATGTGAGGGAGGGACATATTATCCCTCAGCAGGTGGGTGTCTGCTGCCAACGTGCAGCTCATTTTGCTGACCTTAGCACATTCGGTATCCCTGTTGGTTTAGTATGAGATAAAATGTGGTAGATATATTATTAAAAGAATGTCTGAGAATGGGAAACATCCACAATACATTTTTGTAAACACACTTGTTACACCTTTATTTAAGCAGTAATCTTGGTTTTCAGTTAAATGGCTGTGACATTGGTGCGTGTGATCAAATTATGTATCGGTGTGTTCTATCATGACATGCTGACTGACATCTTAAAGCGGAAAACTTACCAAAAGACTTTGGTGAGAAGTGTGCATTTTCATAGTTTTTCTTTGATCTGCCTTTTCTTGTGAAGGAACCTGCTTTGACAACCGCAGCCTCACGCAGAAACCCTTTCTTCCTGACCGTGGCGCTGTCAGCAGGCGGCTGGGCCTGGGGCGATTTGTTCTGGGATGACGGGGAAAGTCTTAAAACCTTCGAAATGAGAAATCATTGTTACATTATCTTCATTGCTGGACAGGTAGGGAAGAGACAAGTGATATTTGCATTGGAGCTGATGAGGCAATAATTTGCATTTTACTGCACTTCTACTTGATTCAAATTACTCTTTACTGAATGATACAATTGTCTAAATTGATGAGCCATCACTGGACAATATTCTGCACTATGCACATTTATCTATTTATTACTCTATTTATTACTCTGTGTCACCTCCAACTGTGCAATATGTCATCTCTATTCATTCGCACCTTACTCATCTGTATATCTGTGTTTATATACTGTCTGTTTATATAAGGTTGTTTATTGTATAAATACGGTTGTTTTATTACTATTATTATTTTTATAACGATTTCTATTCTATTTTTCCATTCCCTATACTTTTTTTTTTTTTTCTCCTATGTCTACTTAATGTGTATTTGTGTTATTCTGATGTGTGTACAATTTACTTTTGAGCTGCTGTAGCACAGGAATTTCCCCAGTGTGGGATTAATTAAGTCTATCTTATCTTAAATTGGTAAAAACCTTGACAATACCTTGTCCTGATATATTTAGATGAAATAATAAAATAAATGGTCACAAAATGTCTTCTTCAGTCTCAGGTGGTGAGTGATCCTCTTAGGCTGAATGGGGCCCTGGATGGTCTGGTGCTGGGAGGGCTGCAGGTGTTCGGGGTGCCCTCACCACCCCTATATGTATTAGCCAATGGGGACAAAGTCAGGGATTTCACATACCGCAGTGACACCAAGGTGAGTTCTGTGTGATTCAGCACTACTTCCTTTGGTGTTGTCTTCCTCAAAAAAGATAATGATGCCATTCTGCAGATAAGTTGTTCTGGTATGGTTGGTAATGTTTCCTCTTGTGTATTGATTTATTTACCAAGTTCGTCCTCCCGTTTTACTCATCATGTCTACTGTCTTTGTGCCATCAAATCTAACCATTAAGTCAAATTCTGTTTGTGTCTTTCTCTTGCCACAGGTTTTGACAGTGACCAGCCTGGCCTTGTCCATGTCAAAGGTATTTACAGTCCAATGGGCTCTCTGATGCATTGAACTTTATTGCCCAAGAACCTTAGGGAGCCTTTGTATTTTTCTGCACTGACACCAGCGGATTTTCTTGAGCCATCATTGAGATGCACCTTCCGCTTGCTCTGCCTTTGTTCAAATTGGAAATTAGTACTTTGTAAGCAGCACGTTTATAAAAATGTGAAACCAGGGGAGTCATCATCTTGATGTATCAGGTTTTCCTGCGAGGTAATTTTTGCTGCTAACTGCCACACTGAAGCAAGACAACGTAATGTCTTGTAAATGTATGTACTTTCTAAACCTCTTTGTATTTTTTAAATCATGTTTATATATCGTTGTTACTGAAGTGCATTATTAATAAAAAATGTGAAAAAAGATACATTTGTGTGCAGCACTGCATTTGAGTGCTAATTACGAGGTTTATTATGCTACAGTTGTTTGCTTATTGTTTACTATAATTCTCCTAAAATGTTGCGTATCCTATGTTATTCTGTCTCTGAGATGAGATCCATTATACCAACTTACGTCATTACTTTTTATCAACATAATACAAAATGGATTATTTGTTTTTACGAAGGACACTACTGGTATTTTAGCATCAGTTTCATCACATGGTTTTTAGTTGATGAAGCTGAATAGCATTTGCATGTACCACCATCATTGTACAGGATATATTGAATATATAAATGATTTATTGTAATGTTAATAGAAAAAGTACTTCTTTTTTTATCTCCAAGCCAAATTTACAATAAATTAAAAAACAACTCAATTTAAAAGGTATAGGCATTAAATTGTGTATTATTAATTTAGCAAGCAGCTCAATTATTTATTGCCTGAAATAAAATTAAACGGACAGGTGCCTGCAGTAACTGTGCAAGGAGATGCTCTGACTCCACCTCTGGTCCTGATGGTGCACCAACTGCATTCGAGCTTCTGCCAGTGACCTTTAAAACGTCAGTTGTGATGAAAGAAGGGTCAGCTTTTTAAGGTAGGCTGTGGGTCGGACATTACTTTGGTTAATGTAAAATATATTTGTATATATATTTACAGGACATGCCCTGATGTCCCTCCGTGTCTTTAATCGGAAATCTAAAATTAGCGGTTTGTGTGATCGAAAAAGGCTTTGACATTACGGAAGCGGCGGAATTTGGGGGATTGGTCTGGAGCATAGACGTCTGGAGCTGTTAGTCAAGTTAGACACACATGGCCAAGCTGTCACAGGAAGTAAGACAGGTTTAGCTTATAAATTAAAGTGTCTTACATTGTCTCAAAGGGCCAGCCCCGTATTCGCCAACAGGGAGGTTTTACTTTGAAAGTGTACCGGACGTGTTATTTTTGCTGTAGAAAGAGCAGCAGTCAAACGTGTGGTGTCACTGTCGGAAAACACAGGGCTACAAACAAGACTACGCTCCTGACATAACAGCTGAGCTAAATCCGGGAAAAAGGCGGTGAAACGACGCTGGTACATGCCGTTCGATCCCCGGTTGCCCGGTGAGATGGATGTCCGACATGGGCTGTAGACTTCTGCGGCGGGACTGAAGGTGAGAGCTCAGCCGCTTGGCCCCGTTTCTGCTATTCATTCATTTATCCTTCTGGAACAGGTGTATTCCATCAGTCAAAAATGACATCCCGGTACAAGCAAATAATGTAACACTTGTTTGTTTGTTTTTTTGCTGCTGCTAGCATAAACAAACTTTAAAGTTACCTGTTAACGCGGACACCGTGAAATGTAACTAGCAAAGGATTTCGCCCATGGTCTAACGGTAGGCAGCTGAAATATTTATGCTCAAGATGGTACAGATAGCTGCTCGGGCCAAAAACACATGTGTATTAGTGTGGGCCTGTGTGTAAATAGTGCTGTGGTGGCACAAGCCCTTGTCCCATCCTCCCCTCTCCTCCTGTCAGGCTGATGCTGATGGAGCCCCCGACATCATGGCACGCCTCTGCTACACAGCCTGTTACTGTACTACTGAGGCTTTTTACCCAGTCCTGCCACAGTCAGGACAGGGAGAGGCCACCTTCAACCAGCCTTTTATTTTGGTAGTTTAGCCACTGTATGGGGCTAACGACTTTAACCTGAATTCACAGTACTGACTAAGCAGTAAAAGGTAAACCCCTGTACATTGTAATGCAGTTCAGTACATCATAAATGCTACCTATGTGAAACATTTTCCTTCCATGAGGTGATCCAATGTTTGGTTGGCTGTAGTTTGTGGGTTTTTGCATCGGATTACAATGTTTTGTAAAGGTTTTTTAATACTTTTCTCTACTATATTTGTAAAAGAGGTGTAAAATAAATAATTATCAGAAACACCTTTTACTGAAATGCATTTTAGAACAACATCACACTTTATATTTTAGGACATTTTATTATAGGTGGATACAGACATATTTAAAAGCTCTCTTGGCTGATATTCTTTTATTTTTTACATTAAAACCATAAGCAAACTATTTGTCGAAGGATCACTTAAATTATGTCCATGTACTGAGCTAGACATTCATAGTTGAAAAATAAACTAGTCAGTGCTCTGGTAGACAATTTAATTTATAGCATTCCTGTTTTTAAACTAGTCCTACTTAAAGGATCTTTGCCATTACTGTGCCATGTTTTGTTGCTTATCAGTTGACTGATATCAACATAAGAGATAAGCATATATTGACTGATATATCCACCCAGTTTATTCATTCATTAGGCTCTAGTACCTTTTATGATTGAACAATTTAACACTTTTCCCAGAACAGAAGTAAATAATTAATCACCTTTTTGTTTTCTTTCCTTTTTAATTTGCAATTTCATCACTTAATACCAGCGTGCGGTTGCAGGGGTTAGGTTTAATGGCTTCTTTTTTTTTTTAAGTATGCCACCTGTTCAGCACAGTGTATTACTTTATGACATGAAGCTTCATTATAAGAGTTTTCCTGAAGGTAAAATATGTTTTGTATGCTTCCCACACTCCCACTGAGTCACCCATAAAGTTTCCTCATAACTTACCCAGCCATTGAGTCCACAAGAACATTGTTTTTTCAGGCTTCTATGATCCTGGTCTCCTTTCAGTTGCCCCAGGCACGTCAGTAAACCGCGCAGATGTAAAGGGGTTCTCAGCTCCTTTATTCAAATGTCAGCATGACAACTTAATTAATGTTGCCCAGAGGTGAGAAGCTGAAACCTGAGCAGCTTCTATACTCGCAGATATATTTCCATGGTGTAGATTTCCAGTTCTTATCAAAAGTTTTTTTCAGCAGGCAATCTCTTAAAAGTTTGTAAAACAATGCAAAGTATTCTGCAGGTCAGAGTCAGACGAGACTAAAGTTAAGGCTGTGAATCATTTGATAAAACAGTCAATGGTCAGAGACGAGAGGCCAGGTGTGAGCACACTGAGGTGTTGACAGCATAAAAGATGAAGTGAGAAGAGAGAAGTGAGAGGACTAGACTGAACGAGCACTATCAAACTGACCTGAGTGGCCCTGTAATCACATACAGACCAAAATAACCACTGGAGCAGCACAGCAGTGACTTATGTTATCGCTGTTATGAGGCTATTGGAAACAGCTGTGTGTCATGTTTAAGATAGCCTGTCATTATGTTCAGGTAGCATATTTTGGAAGTTTGTCTCTTGCAGGAATCCAGAACAGAGTAGTACACTGCGTTAAGCCCTTCTGGTTTATTTACAAGTGGATTAATGTCGTGCTATTTGAAGCAGTTATCATGCAAATAGCCCAGAGGCAGCAGCTTATTCAGTACTGGTAGTCTAATATTGTGGCTTGCGGATAGAGGAATGTTGACTTGTCAAGCAAATACTTTGTCCTTTTGTTTTTTTGATCATTATGATTTCAAACTTTTTTTTTCCAAAAATAAAAAAGTCTTAAAGCATATAAAATTAGTTCTCTCTACATTATAAATCACTTGCGAATATTGTAGAGACAAAATTATTAGTTGAGAGACTGAAATGTGTTTACTTTTTTTGATTGGATTTTGATAGATTAATTGTTTCAGTCATTTGTCAAATAAAAATGCCAAACATTTGCTGGCTCCAGCTTCTTGGATGTGACAATTTTTTTTACATTTAGTTTGGTTTATATCATCTTGAATTGAGTATCTTTGGATTTTGGAAATGTCAAAACATCACCTTGGGCCCTCAGACTTTGTGACGTAATTTTTTTTTTTTAGACTAATTTATGAACCTGTAATTGAAATAAAAAGATGATAAAACTTAGTAGAAGGCTGAGATTTTTTTTTTTTATACAAGATGTACTGTGCAAATGGTAAAACACCAACACCCAAACTTTAACATAAATGTAAACCAAATGATGGCCTACAGTAAGCCTCCTCTTCTAGGTCATGCCTGGTTTTCGTGCCAGCAGACTTCCTGTCTGGGGCCTGGCATCAGGAAGTTGGGTGCCTGCTTAATCAAGCAGAGGTAAACATGCCCTCTGAGGAAAAAGGAAGAAACATTCCTCAGTTGGAGTGGGGAGTACATGTCAATGTTCTGCCAACAAGAAAACAAGGTAACATACATGAAGTGGGTCTAAAGATACAGACACACTTGTCAAAGTAAAGAGAAAGAAAATTAAGTTCTAAGTGAGGTGATCGAGCGATTTGTGTTTGGTGTTCTTTGAGCCTGAAAAGTATGATTCCCTTCAAGTCTTTTCAAAGGACAAAGCCCTCAGCAACACACCGTGCTGAAACATAAAAAAGTTTCTTTCTGCTCGACTTGATATTTGTCTCAACACAAATATTTCTCTCTGAAGCAGACAAGTTAAACACAGGTGGTTGGACGTGCAGTTCAGTGCTGCAGTTGATGACATCTGTTTGCTACTGATAAGTGCCTGGAATTTCACACGGATGGAGTGAGGTGTGTGTGTCTGTGTGTGTCTGAGTGTGTCTTGTTTGCAGAAGGTGGGACCCGTTTGGGTACACACTACAGTTCTATCCACAGATCCTGTGAATGGGTTTGTGTTAGTAGGTAGAGGCGTTGGCAAAGAAAATTTTGCACAGGGAAATGCTGAACAAGTATGGAAGGGTAAGGGGATTGCGGGGTTGAGCGCTGCAGAGAGGACACTGCAGTAAATACAGGGACACCTGTGACAGAGGAGGTGACGTGTAGGTGAGGATGTGTGCAGTCCTATAGTGGCAAGCTGTGTCACACTGTCCTTTTTTTAAAAATATGTAGCGGTCATGTTTCTTTTTTTTTTCTCTCATGTCCACCCTTGTATTGGCTTTACCTGGTCTTTAACACTCCCATGCTATTACTATCATGGACTGACCTCCCCTCCTGTGCCTCCCTTTTCTACTCCCAAATATTCAGAGGATGGGCCCAGTGTCCCGGTGTCTGAGGAGATGTCTTTGGGTCGGCTCCTGCGGCGTGCCTCCTCCAAGGCCTCCGACCTCCTGACCTTTAACCCAGGGGCGGGGGGCTCATCGTTACGTCCGGGCCTGGATGGCGAGATCATCTTCTCCAAAAACAATGTTTGTGTGCACCCCGCAGAGCCCCTGCCTGGCCTGGCAGAGCACCACCCAGGTAAGGCTGGACTGATGTTGAAAGTGTCCTTCTGGCTGTATATCTGTGTGGTGTGAATGGAGATGTGGAGAGAACCGCTCATCCAGTTTTCCTTTCAACTTAATTCGTTATTTTTAGTCGCTATGGTACTATTATCAATAGCATGGTGCAGTGTTTCAAAACTCTAAGTACAAGACTCCCAACTGATCATACTTGTTAGTCATTCAATCTTGCATTCAAAGCAACTGATTCTCCTTTCATTTGGCTTGTAAACATCTTTCACTACAAGGCCAATGTTTCAACCACTAAGTTTCTGGTGAAATACAACGAGCACATTTGTTAAGTCATCTAAACATATCATAGTGCAATTCTTTCAGTTAAGTTATTGTAACAAGCACTCAGTCCAAGACCAAACAATGTAAGATACATGTTTCAAAATGACACTTGTGAAGTGCTAAAGATGATCCATTTGCTTCACTGTTTTCACATTACAGTAGGCAAACATGTAACTGTACATTACCCATCAAATTCAACAAAAACTATTTCCATAATTCCTATCCCATAATCAGAAGTGTGATCAATGAGGACATCGTCCCCACTCATCGATGCAACAAACTTTTACTGTATTGCAACATTACTGTAAGGTTGTGTTTAATCAAATACTGTAACTAAACTGTAAAAATGTGTTTACTGTAAAAGTTTTCTGTAGTACACACTACACTAACCTGCATGAATTTGGCCTTGGAAAAAATCTTCTTGAATGTCGAATCCAAGCCTGACATTAGTCAGCAGTGATGTCATCACAAGCCTCATCCACTCTATTGTATTGTACACACTGTAATCATTGCAGTGGTCCTTCGTGGCCCTTATGGTTTGAGCACTACTGTAAGTTACCAACACTAAGGTTGTGGGTTCAAATCCCACCAAGGTCAAATTTCACAACTTAGGGTGGTGATTCTGAAGTTTTGCATCGGACTATATCAGGCAAAAAACAACAACCATACATACAGTATATAAGGCAAATGTTTCATTGACTCATCAGTTATGAACAATGAGCACAGTGTTAGAGAAGAAAATCCTGTCCAAAGTTATGCATGTACTTTGTGTGACTGTATTGTATTTCAATGTGAAACTGGTCTTTCTAGATGCTTTTTTTGTACAAAGTCAATATCAGATGTACTTAGAGTTGTGAAAAGAGGTACTTTTTGATGATCTGTTGGTTAATTTGTACTTAAGCAAGTGAAATATTACCACATACTTGTGAGAATAGTACCATAGCGTCATCGTCAGATGTTCTGAATTTGAAATTCCTAGTGCAGTGACAATGATACAATCCATCAGCAGCGTCCCAGCCATTTTTTATATGCAGAATTACTAATCCATTTCAACTAGCAAATGGCATTGCACTTGGCAAGGCACGTTTACACAATGCCTAGCACCTTTCAACAACAAGGTAATTCAAACTGCTTTACATAAGACATAAAAAGGCACTAAGACTGTGTGCTCACCTCTCAGGGTGTGTCGTCATCTCTTTGTGTGTTTATCTCTTCTCAGCTTTCGTGTTTGTCTTTGAGTTGCAGCTGCCTGCTACTAATAAAAAGTTTTGTCAGTTCCTCATGTGTCACCCGTTTTCTTGTCAACATAATTATTCCTAATATATGTTGCCCCCTACAGGCTACCTGTGTGTGCACACGGAGAAGGATGAGAGCCTGGGCACCACCCTGATTCTGACCTGGGTGCCCAACTCCCGCATCCAGAGGCAGGATGAGGAGGCGTTACGCTACATCACGCCGGAGAGTTCCCCCGTACGCAGAAACGCACGCCGCCGAGGCCGACGGTAGGAAAGTCATTTCTTAAACTGTGTATCCTCAAAGTGTATTAAATGTCTCGGATGCACAGAAACAGTGTTTCTGTATGTTAGTATAACGATAATCAATGATACATCTCTTATGGAACACTCCTTAAAGCGAAGCGTAGTTTCTGCCGCCCCCTTGAGGAATTCTAAGTAATGACAACAAAACTGTCGGCGCGTCCCCATGGTACAAGCCTTCCGTGACTGCGCACCGCTACCCTTAATCTTAGTCTTAATTAGCTTTGTAGCAACTCATTTGGCAATTGCTTGAATGTAACGGATGTTCATCAATATCAAAAAGTTACGCACTAAAGCTTTTAAGATATTCAATATTTGAAAAAAAGCATGTAATTACACTATGAAAACCATAGTTAAACTGAGGTTAAAAACGTTTTTGTTAAAGTGTGCAGCCCTATATCAGTATTATCCAGTACATGACAATGATTGTGTTTTAACCCAACCTTCCCCTCCAGACCCCACTCCCGTCACCCAGCAGCCCAGGAGGAAGTTGAGGATGAGGAGAGGAACGTTACCAGCAGCACCTTGACAGAGAGCCACGGCCTGGTCGAAGAGGCGGGGGCAGATCCCTCCTCACACCAGCAGCAGCTGCCCTCAGCGGGGGAGGAGGGCGATGAGGGCTCCTGCGAGCTGTCGGACGAAGTGAGTCGGGACAGTACCATGGGTTCAGACTCGGACACGTTCTCCTCCCCGTTCTGCCTGTCGCCCGTCAGCGAGGCCCTCTGTGAAAGCAGCGGCTCCGTCTTCCTGGACGGCGAAAGCAGGTCAGTGAGTGGGCCGAAATGGGCTTCGTTCATGATCCGTGTTGTTATTTTTACACGGCAGGGTTAAGTTTATCCTTTGTTTTGTCATTCAGCGGTGTCCACCTCACTTATAACTCCACTACTGTCCCACATATTATCAAAGATTGGGATGTTTAGGGCACCCTGGTAGCCGAATAGTTAAGGTGCATACTATATTAGCTTTTTGACTTTGCCAGGCAATTTTTCCGTGCTTTTATATATTATAATTTCTATCACAACATCTCAAGTACGGCTTTAATTCTGGTGGAGCTCTAAAGGAATTCTGTCAGCTATTCCAGTCCTGTACTTTATGATGGCATCTTCTTGCCTTGAGCATTATGTGTATTTAATATCCCAGTGATCTCGCTCTGTAGGGTTGTGGTCTGTATAGCCTTTTGGGATTTAATTGTGTTCGCTTCTACAGTAAGGAGCCCCTTCAAGAGCAGAGCAGAGTTCTGTTGAATACAGAAGCGTTTGTTGCATTAAGTATTTATAATATATTTTAATGTTAGTTATTGTCTCTAAAAGAAATGAAAACGGACATTGTCAGGCCTTTGTTAAAGATAACATGCTACTGATTGCTGTTCAACTTAACTTAGGGCCTTAGTTCCCGGTTTGTTTACGGATAGAATATGGCTGTGTCTCATGTTACGTTGTTTTTTGTACACGCTGTGACTATACAAATCACAACATGTAAATAGGAACATGTTGGCGTGTTTTTGTCACTTTTGTCACAATTCAGAGCAGTAGGCTAGTTGGAACCAGTTACCTGCAGGATCTGTCCTGGGCTAAGCTAATGCTGGAGCCGTCAGACAGTGTTACAGCACGCACGGAGATGAGAAGGGTATGTATCGACTTGTCTTACTCTGGGGGTTACGGTGAATAAGCTAAATTCCCAATAAGTCGGCGTGTTCCTTTTAAGGTGTAATATTTATTAATGCATACTGTAGTTGCTCTTATTGGTCTAAAAGCAATATAATTTAAATATATTGGTACAAAATGCTCACTGCATGTAAGTTGATATGTAAACTCCCCCCAGGTTGCTTAAACACAAACACAATTACCCAGAGGACATGGCCTCAGTGCAAAGCTACAGAGTAGTAGTCTCTAGTGAAGACTGCATTGATGTTGTGATTTGTAGGACGTGTTTTACAGACCAAATACAAAAGGAGGTTTTGGGTTATTTTTGGCAAAAAGAGGATTTATATTTCTTCCATTATCCCTAAATCTAAGTGTGCTGTAAAATAATGTAAGGTTGTGTGTTTTAGAGCGATTGAGCTGTCTGTGTGTGTTTGTGTGTGTGTGTGTATGTTATTGCTGCAGTTCCTCCAATTATATTATAAATGTACTCAAATACTACAAAGAAACGCATTTCTCAGTTGATAATGCTTCTTATATTTGATTTATATGTGGACTTTACCATACTGTCATAAATTACTATCTACTCTAATCACTTATTTACATCACTCTGAGGACAGTTGCGTCCACGCTTTCGGACACAAAATGTCTGAAATCTGGGAAACTGAATGACTAGCTGTCTATTGTAGCATTGTAACTCAGATGGTTATTTGTTACAAGTTACATTTATTGTGTGTGTCTTTTCAGTTACCATTTACAACCACAAGGTGGAGCCAAAAAGAAAAGAATTGATTGCATGAAGGATAATTTGCACTCGGAGGCCACAAGGTGGCTCACTGCACTATAGCTGAATGTGTCTTGAGAGGGAAGGCAGGTAGATGACTTCAAGTAGAAGGCATGAAATGAAATGTTAACATTCTGAATGTTTTATAATGTCACAGATGGCCCAAAATAAGTCCCCAAATCCTACAAACCCCAAACCTCAGTGCTTCCAGAGACTGTTCTCTAATCAAGCGAGCCATCTGGACAGTGATTGTGTTGCTGTTCGGACCTCAGGGCCGTTCGACTTTATGATTCCCTTCGTGGTTGTTTCCTCACGCAGCTATTTGGCCTGACATGTTGCCCAGAATGTGTGAGCCTGTGTCAGTGTGTGTCAAGGAGAGTGAGAGAGTGTGTGTTTAGGCCTTTTTAACCACTGTCAGACCCCAGCTTGCTGTAAGTGCAGTCAGTGTGTGACTTGGCAGCGCTCTCTGCCTCACAGCTTCTAACCTTCACTCTGTCCTTCTCTTCCTCCATTCCTCTGTGCTTTACTCACTGTTAGCATCTCTCTTTAGCTCTCTGGCACTCGTATCCATCCTCTTCTTTGCCCCCGTTATCGGATTCTCCTCTATCCCCTATCTGTCCCTATCTTCCACTCTTCATTTTGCATCCTTTCCACTTGCTCATTCTCTCTGTTTTTCTCAATATTGTTTCTTTTGGTGTTGCCCACCTCTCAAATATCTTTCCCCCTCCCCTACCCTAAAGTCTGTGTGAAGCCCTTTGATTCCCAGTGCTCCCGGGGTTGTTGTGCTGGGCTGAATGTCAGCTCTCCGGATTAGAGGACTGAAGAGAGCAGAGCAGCAGCCAAAACCCTGGAACCCACTCAATCTCCCTTTCTCTCTCTCTCTTGCTTTAATTGACACTGTTAAGGGGCCAGGAACTGGAAACATGTCACTTGGAATCATTCAAAGAGAAAGAGCCGCGTATGGGAGAGCAAGAGCGGATGAAAAGGGGGGGAGAAAGAGGAGAGTGGTGGGAGCGAAATCCACAGCAATCTCTGTCGAGCTTCTCAATGAGTTCCCTTAAAGTTTAACAGTAGTTTATGAAACTGCTGTTGACTGTCAATGTGTGCCTTCTTGAGGCTTTCCTTGCAGATTTTTACCACTCAGATCTCAGATAATTGGTTTCTGATATTTGTGGCTTATGATTCCTTTAAAAGAAACCACTTATCAGTGGTCATGACCACAGTTTTTTTTTAGTTTTTTTTTAGATCATATTAAGAGTAGAGAAGAGGTAAAAGTATCCCATTTGAAGACCTCAAGAAATCATTAAAAACACACATTTATGTCTCAGAATGTCTTTTTTATTTATTGGACCCCTGTTGGAAGTTTCCATGTATTATTTTACAACATTGAATCAAATTAGATTTTAATGTGGCTATTTTTGACACTGATCAACAGAAAATGTGAATGATTTTTTTTTTAGATTATTTTTTTGGCACTAAATCTTTATTATATAGGACAGCTGAAGATGTGAAATGGGAGAGAGAGGAGGAATGACATGCAGCAAAGGGCCCGAGGTCAGAGTTGAATCCACAGCTGCTGCAGTAAGGACTGAGCCTCTGTACATGGGGAGCACGCTCCACCAGGTGAGCTATCCAGGCGCCCCAGAAAAAGACCTTTTTGAATTTCATAGTTAAAAACAGAAAGTAGATCTAAATGCTTTACAGATACCACATTAGTTAAATGGAGATCGCCTGCGTGTAGTCAATGAGCTTGAACTGATTGTAGGTATCTGGAATCAATGTTGGAAAAAATAAAACTTGAATACTTTTTTATAGGCACTGTACTAATCTCAGGACCCCTCACATTTATCTAGTACTTAGAAAGTCTTACAGCTGATGTGTGCTGTTTTGGTTCTGGGATTATTAGAATACCTTATGATTCATAAATAAGATAGTAAACATCAAATGTTTTTCTCCAAACTCCCAACTGTACTGACCACTTTCCAGTGTGCGCACTGCAGAGAGCCAACACCACCCCCTTCACCCGAGCCCTCCCTCATCTCTCCAGGGATTAGCTGAAGGACCTGGGAGTCCCTGGAGGCCTGTTGCACTTGGTCCTGGTTCTCAGGGTGACCTGGCAGCACCTTCCCCCAGGGTAAAGCCTCGTGTATGTGGAGCGAGGTGTTATGAAGGGCCTCGGGGCAGTTTTGATCTCACCCTGGCCTGGTGGGACATGTCGGTTGCAGCAGCCTGACTCCATCAAAACAGCTTGTTTACATAATGTACTCTATGTACAGTTTATGGCTTGCCTGCAGCCTGCATCTGCTGCCTGTAGTACATGGACAGAGTCAGGCTGTTGACAATGACAGACATTGTTAATCACTCGTTGAGTTTCCGCTTGAATGCAGCACAGCGGAGGATCAATGCTATAATGCCAAGAATCATGTGGTTTCTCACCACATTTTCCATGGTTTTTGCACTTTAGTTTATACACGGAGAAATATGCAAAAGTATATTTATACATGTACTTTAGGCATGCAAGAAGAATGAAAAAAAATTCTGCTGTAAATGGGCTCATAGGCCTTGTTAACACCCCAAGCTTGATGACCGCCATCGGAGTTATGAAAAAGCGAGTACAGTAGTTTTTAAAAATATATTTTAGATTGCTTCACTCTTTTACCAGAACTGTCTGTGCCTCTCTCCCAGTCACCTTGTATTCCACAGTCTTGTTTGTGCCATGATACATGAGACAGAGAGCACTAAATCACCAGATAGCAGAGGAAACTGCAGCTTGGATTGATCAGCCTTGTTATTTTCCCATCTGCTTACGGGGAAATGATTAGCCAGACATGATTGATTCAGGGTGTAATTGATTAGACTGGGCCGGCCTCCCTTATCTTTTCAATGCACCAACATGCCACTTGTGTTCACCTGTAAATTTGTTGTAAATAAAATATAGTTTTCTGAGTGAAAAATTGTAATTTCTTACAAAAGGATACCTTTAAATTCACACATCCATCCATACAAAAGAGATAAACAGTTATTGTAGCATTGTTTTTTATATTAGAGATAATTTAAAGTATTTCTTTTAAATAACTTTGGGTTTTAATTATTTCAATAAATTACAAGTGTGTTTGAAAGTCAGTAGTAAGCAGATAACTTCATGTAGATGTCTACTGCTCAAATGTCAGAGGATTAACACATTTCTGTGTTGGTCTGTTTCTCACCATCAGCATGTCTCGATACGTGTTTGAGAGCGCATCATGGTCATTAGCTGTGTGTGTGTGTGTGTGTGTGTGTGTGTGTGTGTGTGTGTGTGTGTGTGTGTGTGTGTGTGTGTGTGTGTGTGTGTGTGTGTGTGTGTGTGTGTGTGTGTGTGTGTGTGTGTGTGTGTGTGTGTGTGTGTGTGTGTGTTGCCACTTACACAGCTTTGTCTATTTTTTTGTGTTGTCACATGTGTGTATGTTTCTCTGTACATGAATGTGTTGTGTGTGTGTGTCTCCTTCAGGAACCCTCGGCTCATGTTTCAGTGCCGGGAACAACATGCTGGCCATGGGGGAATGACAGGGGAAATTGGACAGCGTGATTTGTGTGTGTGTACAGATTTCCGTGTGTGTGTCCTCTGAAGCCTCTGTGCATTCCTCCCATTCTCAGCCTCTTGGTAGAACTATACTGAGAAAACAACAGGGCAGAACTGAGCTATATTTCTGCACAATTGTCTCTGGGCTAAACACCGCTGGCCACTGTCTACATGATATTTATTATTAATGTTCCACAGAGAAGAATGGCTGCGTTTCTGAATGTGAGGCGCAAGAAAAGACAGATTTGTTTGTTTTTAAGGCTCCTTTCTATGATTTTATGAAAAACATCACTCAGTTCCCTAAAAGCAAGGTCCAAAAATGCATTCACAAAACTCATTAGTTTTGTATTTTTTTTTTTTGCAGGGAACTGTGCGAGGAGTCCATGACCCACTCTGCCAGCTTCACCTCCAGCCTGGACAGCCACGCCCCCTCCGAGAGCGGCGGCCAGCCGCAGTGCATGCGTTGGGAGGAGCAGCAGAAGGTGCTGGTTCTGGAGCAGTTGTGCGGCGTTTTCAGGGTGGACCTGGGACACATGAGGTCGCTGAGACTCTTCTTCAGGTCAGCGGGGAGTGCAAAGCTCACAGGGAGGTCATAAAGGGGGTCACCATGTTGCGCTACTGTGCAAATTTATGATTTGTTGTAGGTTTCAGGACGGTGTCGGTTTGTTTGACGATGATTAGTTGAAAATCAGTTTTGGGTACGTTAAATAATAATAAGTATTATTAAAATTGTTACTGCTTTAATAAACCCATTCCTTCAAATGTCCTTTATCGTTGCAGTGATGAGGCTTCTACCAGTGGCCAGCTAGTGATTGCCAGCCGAGAGAGCCAATATAAGATCCTACACTTCCATCATGCCGGCCTGGACAAGCTGGCTGAGGTCTTCCAACAGTGGAAGTGCTGCAGGGAAACTCAACTCAAAGACCAGGTCGGGTTACAATTACAAAATCTTGTTTGGCATCTCGTTTTACTGAGAAACCAAGGACATTTTCAGCCTTTCTTTTCCCTTTAAAAAAAAATGTTCTACTTAAATTTTGGTTCTGTGGCCACATTTTTTGCCCATTGATTCTCTTTCTGTCAGGTGTCAGATGAGAAATCCTGCATGCAGTTTTCCATCCAGAGGCCCATCCTGCCGTCGGCTGAGACCCACCCAGAGGAGAAGCTTTATCGCCGGCTGGACGTCACTACCTGGCTACGTCACCTAAACCACAATGGGCAGGTGGAGGAGGAGTATAAGCTACGCAAGGTATGTCTGTGGGTGTACATGTTTTTATGATCTTGTGCGATCATTTTGAAAGGTCTCACCTGCTGCTATCCACACAGTCAAGCTTCACATTTTCTTAGTCTTAGAATTTTTTTCTTAGTTACTAAAAGTCATTTTGAAAGGTAAAACCCACAGTGTATAACTTTCACTTTGAATCAGCACCTGCCGTCTGTAAATAATTGGAGGGTTGGTCTTGGCCAATGTCTCCCCGTGAGTCATTTGAGTTCTCTGGGATTGACTCAAGTGAAGGTTTACCATCTTACTCAAATGACTCAGTGGCAGTTAGACTGTGACCAAGAACATTTCCTGTGTAAACACGCAAATGCAGGAACAGAAGAGCACTGTTTTCGTTGGACATGGCAGATTATACAGTTCAGGGGTTTCGGTTTTGCAACCCTCATGAAATAACCCATCTACTGTAGTTCATTAAGATACTGGTTGAATGCAAGGTGTCTGCATATCTAGTTTGCATACCGTTTAATATGTTCTCATATTAGGAGTGATCCCTCGCTGCGTCCCTGTTTGCCCTTTTGTGCTCACTGTGTTTGCTCACTTGCCACTCTCCGCCAGGCAATCTTCTTCGGTGGTATCGACCCATCCATCCGTGGCGAGGTGTGGCCCTTCCTGCTGCACTACTACAGCTATGACTCCACCTCCCAGGAGAGGGAGGCCTGGAGACTGCAAAAACGCACCCACTATCATGACATCCAGCAGAGGAGGTGGGGAACAGGCCGAAAGAAATAGATATGCGTGTTTGTTATATAGTTCAGGAATCTGGAGATTTCCTGGCTGCTACTGTGCCACAAAATGAAAGTTATTTTAAGGTTTATTTGCAATACAGAAATCCATTCATTTAAAAAAAAACTGTGAAAACAGAGGATACACCGTCACATGGCTGCAGTCAGTCAAACAATAAACCAACCATATGTGAGTCTGTTGTGGCTTCTCATCGCAGGCACTGAGCAATCAATAGGTACAATCAGGGAAGTGTTAAGGGGAGGTGCCGGGTGTGAAATAAAAGGTCTCTAGAGAGAAAACATGTCAGCGGTTATCAGATCATACTCTCGGCAGAAGGAAAAAAACCACAGACACTCACACAAACACACAAGCACTTAAACGTCTTTATTTGTCTTCACCCCTCAACCAAAAGGTTGAGTGTGCACATATTTTCACGCCATTATGCTGCTCTGTCTGTAATGAATATAATAATTGGACAGGTTTCATCTGTATGGCCTATTAACATTTTGAGTACATCAGTAGGTCTTATCGAAGTCAGGTAATTAGATACCTTGTTCTGACTCTGATGTGGATTCCTTTTAAAGATCATTTGACTAGAGCAGCCTCCGGGGCCACTGGTTGATCATTAGGAGCAAGGATACATGACTGTGGTTTTGTTCCTTGTCTCCTAAACTCATGTCCTTCCCTTAGCCGTGATGACTGCACATCTGCAAAGGGATGCAATGCGGCTGTAACAACTGCAGACGTAGGTCAACAGGCAAACAGTGAACGGAATAAGTGAAAGTGACCGAGAAGAATAATTTGGATATTATCATTGTGAAAATAAACTGCTACAAAATCAATGAATGACAGCCTTTAGACTCTCTCACACACACACACACACACACACACACACACACACACACACACACACACACACACACACACACACACACACACACACACACACACACACACACACACACACACACACACACACACACACACACACAGAAAACATAAAAAAAGATCTATATAGTTCATACTGCCATACATAAGCTGGATTTCTTCATCATAAAGTACAATTATTGGGTAACATCTTTCCAGCTAATGCATGAGGAATACATATTTCTGGTTTGTTTGCAAGTCAAGTTTTTGTTGGTAATACAGTTTATGATAAAATATATATATAATAAATTTAACACACTGCATGGTTAATATAGGAAAATGTCCTCTCTGGCTGGCTTGAAGAGGAAGTGCTTATTACATTTTTGGTGCACCCGTGACAAACATTCAAAATAGCTCTTTTTTTTGGGTTCAGATTTCTGGAAGTTAAGAGGAAGTCAACTTCTCTCTGTCAGTAACACTAAAAAAAAAGCATCTATGGCTTCAGCAAACAATTTTCATTATTGCTTTTTTCCCCCTGAATATTCAATTAACCATTTGGTCTGTCCAAGACGACGTCTTCAAATTTGTCCGATCAACATAGAAAACAATTTTCTTTTCATCGACTGATTGTTTCAGGTTTAAACATCTTTTCAAAGAAGAATCAGTCGTGTGAATTAACTTTAATGTTAAAGAATCATTTAAAATCATTGTTTGTACTTTGTGCTCTTTTGTGCGTATTTCCTTGAGATTTGTGTACTTTAAAAGCCCATCTAGGATGGGCAAACTAACTAAGACTATAAATGCTGTGGCATGTGGCATTGGTCCATGCTCTATACTTGTCCCTATAAGAATGAACATGAACTAAAATAAATAGAAGTTAGTCCAAGGCAGTGGTGGTGTCTAAAATGAGCATGTTCCTATTTAATATTCCTTTGTAAACACAGCAATATTTTTACTTAACCATACCGGCCTCAGACATATAAAGTGATGAAAACATGTACTGAACTCCAGAGAGAGAGAGAGAGAGTCCAACCACGCAAACACACGACACTGAAACTAAACCGTTGCGTGGCGTTGCGTCAGGTGTACACTCATTATCCCTGGTGGGGCCACAGAAAAAAACAAACAGTGTTAATTAAATCCCCTCTGCTTGTTAGGGCTATATTGTGCTATACACAGATTACATTGCTAATGTAGTCCATTACATTTAGAGGGATAGATGGGGGTTTTATGGTTGTGGTATTGTCCTCAATGGAGCACTTGATGGTGAAATAGCCCTTCAGTCCACTGCTTGCCCACTCCCACATTTTGTAGTTCATTTGCAGCTACCCAATAGTGTTTACACCAGAGTGACATTTTAGTGAAAGATTATTTGATTAAACTAGATTTTTTTCCCCCCCTTAATTTCCTTAGAGATTGTGCAGTAAAAACCTTCTTCTTCTTGTCTTTTTAATCTATCATAACTGACTTTGGACACTAATCTTGATTGAGGAAACGACTGCAGTTTCTTTATTTCATGTATCTAGCATTTCCTCTTTTCATATGGTTTCAGATTGTCCATGAGCCCGGAGGAGCACAGCGAGTTCTGGAGAAAGGTCCAGTTCACAGTGGATAAAGACGTGGTGAGAACAGACCGCAGCAACCACTTCTTCAGAGGAGAGAATAACCCCAATGTGGAGATTATGAGGTCAGACCACTTATCTTTATTTTCCCCTTCTTCCTTTTTTCCCCCCCCGCTCCCTATCTCTGTCTCTTTGCCCTCACCTTCTCTCAACCCATCCTTATCATTGCCAATCCTCAGCCCAACGCACAGGCGTACCTATTAATTTCATATTCTGAACCCTGGGGGAGCCGCAAATGAGTTTCATGCTTTATTGACTCTGACTAAGCCGTCTGAACACTTTTGATGCATACTCAGAGCTAATGGCTTTCTAAACGAGAAGCAAGAGGATTTAAATAGCATATTAGTTTAGTGACTCTCATCGAGGCTCCTGCTATTTGTCTAGGTATTATGTCTTATGCAGCGTCTGGGGCAGGGTGGTCCCAGATGCATCTCCTGCTTCCTCAGTTATCTCACATCTATTGTACTGATATGATCACAGATAACTTTCTCTGGGTCGTTCGATCCAAGCAAGCTGAAGATCCTTCTTATCATTTTTATCTTTCATATTCCAAACACTGCAAAGTCTGCATCCCTTCAAATTACATCTGTTTTTACTGTTCATATTTCACTGAATAATAAAACAAAGTCCTCTGTGTTTTCCCTTTGTTGAAGTTTACTTCAAAGTAGTATCCATATACAAAAAAACAACCCAAGAAAGATCATTAATTAGCTCCCTGGTTACCAGAGGAGTTGGCATAGCAACCGCTTAAGCAGGGCTTGTCATGTTTTTCTGGGCATTAGCAGCAATGCTGAAACACATGTTGGATCATTCAGCGTTTGGGCGGGACCATACTCTCAGTGGTTTGGCTTTGCTGCAGGGTCGTGGAAATGTCTATACAAGAGCCTTAATAAAAAGCTGAAATGTTTATGACACTCAATTGCTATATTGTATTAGATGTACTGTTTCCTGCTGAGATGTTACAAAAGCGCGTGATGTTCATGCTGTGATCATCATGGCTGTCCTTGACCCAGGCAGATTCTGCTCAACTATGCAGTGTTTAACCCAGACATGGGCTACTGCCAGGGCATGTCTGACCTGGTGGCCCCCCTGCTCACTGAGATCCAGGACGCAAGCGACACCTTCTGGTGCTTCGTCGGTCTCATGGAGAACACCATCTTCATCAGCTCACCGCGTGATGAAGACATGGAGAGGCAGCTGGTAGGATGTTTCTTTGTGTGTCTTTGAGTTAGGCAAATGTCAAGTTGTACCTTATTTGTGTGTGGTTTTCTTGACATGGACACATACATCACACCCCCAGTCTGTACAAGTAGAAAAGAAACACACAAACCTGTCCAAACAACACCTGTGTATGTTTGCTTGCGTGCAGCCCGGAGAAGCATAATGCCAAGCCTAATAATGCTCAAATCTCACTCCAAAGTGTTTGATTGTGTTCGTAAGACAGTGTGTACCCTCTCTGGCCCGCCTCCAGATGTATCTGCGGGAGCTGCTGCGTCTCATGCTGCCCCGCTTCCACCAGCACCTGACCAGGCTCGGGGAGGATGGCCTCCAGCTGCTCTTCTGCCACCGCTGGATCCTGCTCTGTTTCAAACGAGAGTTCCCCGACACCGAGGCTCTGCGCATGTGGGAGGCCTGCTGGGCACACTACCAGGTCAGGGCACAGCCGCAACGGCTCCTTTGCATACACAAGTTTGTAAGAAAAACTTTGCATAAACGAGTGCACAGAGGCACTGGACTGTATTCTGTTTCAGTACAGCATGATCTTTTGAATAGTTTTTCAGAAAGCATGCAGAAATGCACAGCTAACATTGTCTGCAATAAAAAGAGTCCACGTTATCCCTTTTAAAGCCTGTCACCCCATACCATTGTAATCCTCCTAAATACCTACTGTATAAAATGTCATATTACGTCTTGGTTTTGAAGGAGTTTAATGGTTTAATTCAAGAGTGATTAGTGATCCTTACTGTAAAGTACAGTAAATATTTAATTCAATGCTTCCTAAAAGCATTACAACTGTATATTGTAAAGAAGTAAGAGAACTGTTAAACGGTAACTAAGCTCACGTAGGCCTTACAGGTGCACTAGTTCAAAGATCTCCTGCTAGATGTTCTGATCTTCAGCTACAGGTGCCGATAGAGGAGATAGCATAGCGAAACCTTGGTTTAGACGGTTGAATGTCACATACCAGATGGACCAGAAGCAAGAATTTCTGATTGATATATGATTTTTCAAGTAATATTGCATCACAATATACATACAGTACAAAGTCTTACTTGTCCAAGTTTAAATTTTTATTTTACCTTTTTCGAAACAAGTTTTTAATCACTTTTTCTTCCTACTACTTCACATCTCTAAGCTCAAATTTCCAAATACTATGCCCTCATACTTTGCATTGTCCTTGAAGGGTTTCACTGCAAATTTGCATTTTGTGCATATCTGTTTTTCCTTGTTCTGTGGTAACCTTCATGTTTTCATTAAGTCCTTAAAAAGCTGCTAATTTGCAGATATTCGTGCATTTGTCTTCCAGTGTTGACCTGCTCACTAACCTCTTTCCCTCTCTTCATAGACGGACTACTTCCACCTGTTCCTGTGTGTGGCCATCATTGTTCTCTATGGCGAGGATGTGACAGAACAGCAGCTCGCCACTGACCAAATGTTGCTCCACTTCAGCAACCTCTCTATGCACATGAATGGAGAACTGGTGCTACGCAAGGTACGCTGCAGTAAATGCTCTGGGTATTCTTGCCCTTATGTCACCTGTGTACAGTACACCCAAAGTAAATGTCTATTCATTCATCTTAAACTATTACAATAATCTGTCTATGATCATAGTTCTTCCACAGACTGCTGCATTACTTTTAATTCAAACCGGCGTTGTGTTTGCATTAAAGTAGCCCTGCCCAATGCTGCAGCAAAGCAGCGCTGACATGCTGTAACCTGCCCACAGAGGCCTTGCAGAGCTAAATGGGATGTTGCCATGTCATGCAGAGGATTTATGATCTGCATCCCTGCTACTGTGCCTGCATCCTCATGTTTATGGATGCTGTGTTAGTGCTTCTGCAACCACAGGCACTGTGTTCACGTTAGCATGCAGCTGGCGTAACTCCTTTTGTTGTTGCCAGAGATTTTGCATCCGATGCACGCCGGCATTAGGTACCACATCGCAATGCTGACCTTGACATTGTTTTGTTACCAAAGTCAAAGCTATTGATTTATTTTAATGTTTTACTCCACTATGTTTGATATCTGCAACACACTGTTTTGCATTCCCTGACTTTGTTTCTTGTCCATTCAAAGTTCCTTTCACCTTTTTACATATTTTAGTTCATCTTGCCACTTTCGCCCTGCTCTTTCAGGCCCGCAGCCTTCTATACCAGTTCCGCCTGCTACCCAGAATCCCATGCAGCCTACACGACCTTTGCAAACTGTGTGGCCCGGGGATGTGGGACAGCCGCTATATCCCCACTGTGGAGTGTTCTGGTGAACACCCTGACTCACAGAGCTGCCCCTATGGTGGCACCTCCACCCCCCAGCCCTCCTCACCCTCACTGTCATCCACGCCCTCGCCAAACTCCACCCCCACACCAACACTGCGGGGCAAGAAAGGCTCCAAAACCCGGGATATTTTCACCTTCCGGAAACAGTCCTGAGACCGAGGCCATGGGAGCGTTGCTGTTCTTGGCTCATGTTAGTACAGCAAAGGTTTGGATCCATCTGCTGGATTCCTGAACTGTTTGTTGCCCTTTGACTCCTCTCCCGAAATCCCTGTCTCTAGTTTCCCTATCTTACTGAGGATTATTGTCACTTGATCTTTTCATGTGGTGCAATGTGGAACACTGCCTTACCAGAATGTTATTTGCAATGTTCAGCATCACATAAATCCAAGATGAGGACGGTTTGCTACTGGACGGGCCGGAAGTCAAGAGGCTGTTTTCATCTTGGAGCAGAATAGACAATCACCAGGCGCTATGTTGGTCTGGAGCTACTTCAGGTTTGAGTCTGCTGCTGGCTTGGCATACTTTCATGGGCTTTGTGGGCAGGGGTCACATCAGGGTCTGAAGCAACCGGCATGAAATCGTGCAGACTCTGACCGAGGGTCAAATGAAACTGGAGATTCATTCACAGGACTTGAACTTGAACTTTTAAAAATGTTGCAGTGTTCTCACAATGGAATATTTGTGTGAATATCAAATTACATGTGCATATCTCAAGTCTGAGCAGGACGTTTTTAACAAAGAACAGTTAACCTACAAATAGGATTATAACAAATTCACTGGTATTTTTTTCTTTTTTAATTTTATTTTCTAACAAGTGAATGTTTACGTTTTAAAATAGCAGTTACAAATATATTTAGCAATATTATATCCTTGCATGAGCGATTCTTTACATATAGATGGCACAACTTGTTTGTTAGGAAACACTCAAGCCCAAAACAGAGGTAAGAATGTGTTTACATGACAAACACTTACATGATCACATGATAGGGCTCTGCATATTTCCTCATCAGATTGTGAAAAGGAACATTCTCATAATTTTTCTCTGTTATTATGTTGTTTCCCGACAGGCAGGATAAAGCTAGGCATATGTTTCCTTCTGATAAAAGTCAGACACAAACATTAATTTTACCTGTCGAGCAATAGGAGCATAATCATTTACACATTACCATCATAAGATATAATTTCCTGTTTGAGGTGTGGGATGGATATGACAGCGCTGGCTGCCAAAGAAAGCATAGATCATGTTTTGATCCTGACAAAAAAATTGACAGCCTCGTGTTTTCTCTTACATTGTGTCGTCTGTGTTGAACCATGTTCAGACAGGGTTGTGAAATATCGTCACCACAGTGTTTTTTTTCTTACCTCCAGCGTTCTCTCCACTTTCACCTAAAAATGAATGAAAACACACTATCAACACTAAGAATCAGTCCACATGAATGTATCTGTTTGTTTTTTTAAATGTGTGTGTGTGTGTGTGTGTGTGTGTGTGTGTGTGTGTGTGTGTGTGTGTGTGTGTGTGTGTGTGTGTGTGTGTGTGTGTGTGTGTGTGTGTGTGTGTGTGTGTGTGTGTGTGTGTGTGTGTGTGTGTGTGTGTGTGTGTGTGTGTGTGTGTGTGTATATAAAAACTGGAGTGACCTCTAAACATCTGGTAATGAGTTGGAGAACAGCCATAGAGGGCCTCTCCCCCCCGACCAGTCTCTTTAATTATAGCAGTCATCATAGGGAGAAAAAGAGGAAAAAAAGTAAAGCTGGCTGTTTGGTCTCTTCAGAAAAAAAAATGGGAGAGATGGAGAGGAAAGTAACGATTTAAGCGTCACACAGGGATATATAGTGATCTGCATCTTGGCTCTGTGATTTGCAAGTCCCAGATGTAAGGTGGTCTCTACTCTGAGGCTTTTCCCTGAGAGCTTTTGAGTGACACTCCTGGGGCTGAAAACATCTTCAAATTGCTGCTAAAATGTAACATTAAGACCTTCAATCAAACCCCCTTCTCTCACTCTGTCTCTTGTGGTCTCGCGCTCTCTCACCCAGCAAGCAGTCTCAGCAAATGACATTCATAACTGCTCCTTTTCCCCCATTAGTTATCATGTGCAGCTGCTTGCTGGAAAAGCCCGCAGAGTTTTGAAGATTGGGTGGCTGCGTTGAAATGAGCAAAGTCAGAGATGCACGATGGGAAAGTAATCAAAGTGTGTGTGTGTGTGTGTGTGTGTGTGTGTGTGTGTGTGTGTGTGTGTGTGTGTGATCATTAAAATCACATTGTCTGCACAGGCACTGTAAGTCACGAGCCTAATTAATGACTACTCCTATTCAAAGGGGTTTTGACCATCGCTGAATGTACAATGTTGCTGTTGATCTCTATGACATGTTGCTGTATTACTGTACACATCTCAGAGAAAAAAAGAGGCTATTCTTATTCTAGGTATTAATAAAAAAAACAGGCATACTTTCAAGAAACATCTCTAAAAAAATGTTTGACTGAACAACAAAATGTACCAAGCGTACAATTTATAAATGCTTTTCTGACAATAAATGACTTGTGATTGTGATCTGATACCAAGTAAAACTGCTGGGATTTACAGAACCACCACTAATGTTTTTTTTTTATCATTAAACACGGCTCGAATAAAAGCATAAAGTCTCCGTTTTGTTTTGTAATTTATGAAGTAAACACATGGATATCAGGATTAATATAGAAAGATAATCAAAGTAATTTATGTAATTTAAATGAAATGCATTCATTATATACCAATAAATATTGATGACTATCATGATAAAATTGTGTCAAATGGTTAGGTCGATTGTGTTGTAAATGATGAAAAGAATATGCACATATAAGATAAATAGAGGTATTTATAGTATTGATACCTTTTTTGCAACCAATAATAATAATACAAATACTTGGACGATCAGTTTGCTCTACCCTGCTTTGTGGACAAAGATACTGTTATAATCTCCACAGAGTTTTTCTCCAGTTTTTGGAGACATCAGTTTACTGGGTGCATCCATTTAAAAAAAAAAAAAGACGATAATCTTATTAGGTAGCACTTTTCAAAGCTGGTCCAGAATTTCTGTTGAAAATATTCCATGTCAGTAATATCTCAAACATCTCAGACCAGGAAGTTATAGGGCAGCTGCAGGATTTTTTTTGTATGCTGCTGACATCATATAAGGAGACTTGTAACATGTCAATTCAATTCCAGGGTGAACTTTCTCTTTAAATGAAGGCCGCGGCAACGGCGATTTGACTGCCTGCTCTGCAGACCAGTTTTACTAGAAGGTATGGAAAGAAGCTGCAAGACAGTTTCCAACTTCTTCAAATTGTTTACTTGGTTTTATGGCAGAAAACCACTGTTGTGTGAGCACAAAGCTAACTGATTTACCTGAGAAGATGAGAAAAAAAAAACTGTTACCATGCAACAGATACAAAATGTACCTATAGCTAAAACAATTTTTTTTACAAATTCTCTGCAGGAAGTTGTGACTCATCTTAAAAACTGCTGTAACGCTGATAAAAATATGTTTAGTTTTTTTAAATGTCACATTGTCATCAATGGCATTTTCTATCTACCGCGGCAGTTACCTCATCTTGTGGAAATAATCTGGTACCATGCAACAGATACAAAATGTACCCATACCTCAAATTGTTTTTACAAATTCTCCTCTGCAGGAAGTTGTGACTCATCTTAAAACCTGCTATAACGCTGATAAAAAAAAAATTTTTAATGTCACATTGTCATCAATGGCATTTTCTATCTACTGCGGCAGTTACCTCTATAATCTGGTTTCACTCGCTAAGTGGCTAATTTGCTAACCATTTTTAGATTTTGGGCTCTCAGCTGCTGCATGTGTTAAAACAGATTTACCTACCTACCTATGATTTACTATAGTTGTGGTGACATGTGATACTTCTCAAATTTCAGCCATCTATACAACACCTGACCAGCCTGCTACCTCCAATCCAAGGCACTGACACACTAAATTCCCCTAAGCAGGAAGTAGAAAATTAGATGTTGTTGTTTGTAGTCTGCCTTACTTTGACTCTTCATCTTTGAAAGATGAAAAAGACGAGGTGTAAATTCTCCTCACAGGGGATTTCCATTCCAGTTTTCAGACAAACAATATAAGGCCTCCCATGAGAAAATGCAGCAAAGCAAACGAGTCTTTCCCAGAGTTTAACCCACAGTCTTATCAGCCTCTGCTGTTTGTTGTGGCTGTTCGACGGGGTGTGTGTGTGTGTGTGTGTGTGTGTGTGTGTGTGTGTGTGTGTGTGTGTGTGTGTGTGTGTGTGTGTGTGTGTGTGTGTGTGTGTGTGTGTGTGTGTGTGTGTGTGTGTGTGTGTGTGGTGGCTCAGGCATTTGACAGCAATTAACTGACTGTCACGGACAGCTGTGGAGATAGCATCAGACACTGTCGTCAGGTGCCTGGTTCATGGAAAGCAAAAGGAAGACTCTGGGCTGACAGCCGTCTTTGGGGAATGGCTCTGGCAGCGCAGGTATTCTGGTTTAGTCACTATGATTGGTTCCAGGAAAATACAATTGAACCATTTTTCTCTGGAAGACCCATACATGTTATGAATGGATTTCTTTGGAATTCGGTGACTAAACAATGGGCTGTATTGGGTGTGGCTGATCTAAAAGTCCCTTTAATTTTTTTCTCTTTGTTTTAACTCCTCACTAATTAACTAACTAACTAATTAACCTTGTTTATTAATGCAAGACATCGCTGGGATGAGTATTGTGGGTTTCAATGGGAAATTGAGTTGGAAATTATGTTAACCTGTACCCCGAGATTGCCCAGGGACCTAATCCATTGTAAGCAATTCTCTACTGTACGTGTGATTATTCTGCTATCCAGAGACCCCGCTGCCTCTGATGTGGAGGCCTGCCTGCCTGCCTGCCTGCCTGCAATTACAACCCATTAGTGCCTGATTGATAGCTTCACTGAGAGCTAATGCATTGCTTTAGAAGAAAACAAGATAAAAGGAAAATGACAATAAATACATAAATGAATAAAACGCCACTTCTCATTACTCAAATATTTGGCCTCTGCATCATTTGAGTGACTAATGCAGTTTTTATCCACAGAAAAAAACTAAATGACCGATGACTGTACATGTGGATGATGCAGCAACACGTGGATCCAGTGAATACCATAAAAACTACATCACCCTGTTGTAAAGTCTACTGCTCGTTGGAGCCACTTTGCTTATTTCTACATGCCGTTAGATTAGAGAGTGTTTTGTACGTCATTTTGAATGATAAGATATGTGGTTTAACCGTAAGATGAAAATGTGTGTGTGGAATGAATTGCCCGACCTGGTGTGCTTCAACCTCATGCTACATGAGCACCACAGACACTATTGGTAACCTATGCAAAGAACTCAAGCTCTGTGGAGGCTCTTTGTGTTGAATTAAATACTCCTTTGCTCTATCAGTTAGTTACAAGTGCATCATAAACTAAAACCTGCCTACATGTACATGTGTTATCCAAGAAATCACCGCTTACTTTCCTTTAACCCCCCACCACCACCCTCCATTAACTCCCCTTGTTGAATTGCAGCCCTCCTCCTCAATTCTCTTGTTTTCCCCTGACTGACAGTGCGGGGCCTGGCCACTCTCCTGTCGTGAGGCCTGCATTGAACGCTGGGTTATTGCCCCCTAATTATCAATTACAGGGCTCTGCTTCCACACCTGGAGCAGGCCAGGCTGGGAATGAGTTTAGCCCATTATAGGATGGACCTCCGGCTGGGCTGTTTATGGAGGGGGCTGGGCTCTACCCTCTGGAGGTGTTAATGGGCCTTTCAGGGGTACAGTCAGCAGGCTGATCCATCAGAGTGTCTAATAACATGCTGCACTGCTGTTGGGATTTCAATGCCTGTTTCTAGTTTTGATTCTTGTCATTATTTGTCATCATATATACAGATTTTATGTTCCGTTTCTCTCTGACATGAATTTCAAGTGATCATTCAGAGATATTTGGTAATGTTATTGAAACAGATTGCAATAAAAATGTTTTCTGCGGCTCTCAAAGTGCTTTGTAAGGTCCAGGAAAGTTACTGAAGCGATGAATATCTCGGCTTAGGCTCGGAGTCAAATTGTACAAATTGTTATAGACAAAGCATGTGTTACACACTGGAGACATGAATGTGTTTTTGGAGCTTGACCCATATTAGGGACTAAAAGATAAAACATGTCTGGTGCTTAATGGCCATTTCATTATAGCTGATGGGAATTGTGTTGGGGACCTCACATAAGACAAAAAAGCACTGCAGACATAAAACAAGTGGTAAAAACATGAAA
Organism: Perca fluviatilis; assembly: GCF_010015445.1. Classification (NCBI taxonomy): domain Eukaryota; kingdom Metazoa; phylum Chordata; class Actinopteri; order Perciformes; family Percidae; genus Perca; species Perca fluviatilis. The sequence goes on along the minus strand of NC_053126.1, from coordinate 12,271,057 downwards.
TGACCATATTCACCCATCAAAAACTGAATTAAAAAGCATCTATAAAATGGTTGAATAAATAAATAATGGTTCCCATAGGGAGGCTATCTGCACCATAAACCCAACATGTTGTATATGACTGTGCACATACCATCACAGTATAGATGGATGAGAATACTCAGAAAGACCGATTAAACAAGTATAAGAACCATGTCCCTCCACTGTCAGATTTTTTAACGTAATCAAGAAGGAATCTGCTCTCTGAATTATTGCCTCGTCACTCTGCTGAAGCTTCAGACCTTGCAATATTAAGCGCAATATATTCAAATATGCTGCAGCATTTTTTTGTAGGTGCTGATATCTTTATACACACTAAGTGATGAAGTATGACATGCACTGCCGCAGCCATTTTTATCTCCCACGCTGCTCTTTCTATTCTTGTAAGAAAACACAAGAATAGATCTGTCTTTTCACCCTTGAATGCAAATACATTGACTTGGCCTCTTATCATGACAATAGTCACTCTTCCAAGCCTGTCTCGTCTGTGCCCTATTCAACTGTTAGCAGCGTTTAGGTGAAGGAGTCAGCTTATGGCATCCATGCTCTATATCATACAGAAGATTGAAATGTAAATGAGGCGTTTCTCAGAATAGCTGCAGGCAGACATGGGGTGGGGGGGGGGGTGGGGTGGGGGTGGCTGGTAGTTGGAGGATTATGGGTGACAGGGGTGAAGATATATGTTCTGACTTTCTGTGTATTTTAGAGCTCACGTGTTGTTTTGAGTCTTTGCCATGCTGAATGCTTCTGAGATATGCCACAGGTGTTATGATGGATTGGAAAGCGTGGTATGTGCCGCATTAACTTTGCAATTGGTTTACAGAGGGTGCAGGTGTGTGTGTGCTTGTTAATGCAAACACACTACTGTGTGTGTTATTGTTTGTATTGTATTGTTTGTAGCCTATATTTCAGATCCACTCCCTCGTCCCATCGGTCTTCCTACTGTGTGCGTGCGCGTGCGTGCGTGCGTGCGTGCGTGCGTGTGTGTGTTTTTTGAAAATATAAACTCAGCTTGTGAAAGATATTTTATTTTTATATACATGGCCTTTTAAATTGCTGCCAAAAAAAACATTATCCCCAACAGTGACTTATCATATGTAAGCATATTTTAACAGTATGAAATCAAATACGGTCGACACAGTGCTTAAATCAAATATTGAAATAATGCCCCGTGCTTTTAAGTTATATTGTAGCTATACTTTTAAAGCTTTTGTTCAGAGTTGTTAAAGGGCAAGTCTGACAATGTTCTATATTTTTCTAATTATCAACAAATTGCTTGATAAGACCAAAACCAACAATTAACCGATCCACTAACAAATACTTCCTGTTCGTCCAAAGCCTCTGTGCCATAGCACTCATTGTTTTTTAAAAGTGATTTAAACCCCATCAATTAGCCACACTGCACTGGCAGAAAATAACTACAGTGCCCAGCTGTTTTAAGAACCATTTGGCTTGGGGCTGAGTGTTACAGGCAGGGTAGAAATGTCAAAAAGTATTGAGAGATGGACTTGGGTTGGATCTTTTTATGAGCTCTGTTGATTAACAAAATTATTGAATGTCAGCCTCGTCCTCTAATAGCAAGACAAGTAGAACTGTTCAACATTATGTGAAGAGACGTTAGAAATATGTACAATAATTCTGCTTGTTGCTTCTTAACCCTTGTGTTGTCTTCCCATCGACCGTGCAACTTTTTGTTTTTCTGGGTCAAAATTTGAATTCTTGTCACTTTTTCCCAATGTTTTTTTTTCTTCAACATTCTTTTATACAAAAAAAAATTAAAATGCTATGAAATTGAATACAACTTGTGAAGAGCGTTGTAGGGAGCCATCCATGTTATTTCTTTTGGAAAGTTGGTTGAAAGAACCTTGAATTTCTGATATAGAAACTTTTTGAAAATGGGTCAAATTTGACACGAGGACAACAGGAGGGTTAAGCTTTGGCCCAAAAAAATGCTGAATTTACTCCTATCTAAGTAAGGTCTGTTAAGCTATTTTAGAAAATGGGCCTTTTTTTTTTTAAAGAATGAAACTATATATTTATGAGCCATGTTTATGGTTTGTGTCTGTAAAGAAGACAACATTGAGAATTCAGAAAATATTGAGAGGTGGACTAAAATGTTGTTGGTCTCATCTTTTCATGTGATTTCTTAACAAAAAAGACAGTATAGAGTTACACCATTCTGGTCCTTTTTCTTAGAACTCATCGAAAACAAAATGACCATTTGATGTAAGCTTTACAATACGTATTATAACAAGAAATAAGACAAATAACTTCCCCCTGTAATTACAACCAACCATTGATGATGAAATTCAAAGTCTGGAGTTAAAAAGTCATCTTGACAACCGGATGTTGCTATGATGTGTCCACACACCCTCGGTGCATTAAGCCTCTCTGCTGTCCCCCGTTGTGCTTCACTGGGGCCGAGGGATATGTGCACTGACGCAAGCTCCAGTCTCTCTTGGGCAGCCATGCAGGTAAATAAACTGGTGATTGTGTGCTGAGGGAGGACATCACGTGCACAGATGAAAAAGCCTGTTGATTACTGATCGTCTAGCCACACTAATTATGCTCCATGTCCTGCCTCTCAGCCTCGAGATGAGCTCTGGATCAATCTTTAACACGTTGACTAAAATACAAATTCTGTATTGACCTGCTGGGAAATTCTCCTCCGAGCAGGATCATTTATTTGTATTTAATTGCATCCATGCTCGTCATTGATTTCAATATAGGAGATGATAAAAATAGTCTTTCACCGTAATTACTGATCAATTTTAAGAAATTGAAACTCTCCTGTAATTTAATATGTAACAACATCTCTACTCTGTGCCTGTGTTCATGCCACCAAGTGAGTCTGTGGCTCTGACACATCTAACCTTGGACAGAAGATCCCGATACCTCTATTGTGTTTATTCTCTTATTCATGTCTGTAGAATCTTTGTGGCTTCTCAGCAGACAGTTTGGTCGCTTTGTAGTCACACCAAACTGTGAATAGTTTTGAACAAACAACTCAGCTTTATGTGTTTTTATACCTTGTTTGTTTGTGAAATAGCTATTTTTTTTGTTATTTGACTCAGGGCTGAAATATGTCAATGACTGAAATGTGTGTAGATAAGATGAGTTCTTTCAAATGCTTTTAAGCCATTTAGAGCCAATGAAACCTTGGTAGCTTTTCACATTCTTTCCTTGCTTGTGTCTTCCTCTTTACTGTTGAGAACCCTTGTGTTAAGGAAGGTTAAAGTGGGAACACACACACACACACACACACACGTCAGGGTTCTCATTAAGACAATAGCTGTCATTTCCAACAATACACCAATTAGAGTGTATCCTGTGCTAACAAAGTGCTTCGTTGGGGGCTCAATTCCTCCTATTCTTCCAAATCTTTGTCACCTTAAATGAAAAGCACTTGTAACATCAAGTGTCTATCCACCATTATCCCTCTTTACTATTATTCTTCTCCAATAAGCGCTGCAGCTTCCCTCAGGGCGACAAGGCGAGGATTGATGCAATTCAATCCTAATCAGACACTGTTTGCCTGTTTTTTGGATTGGCTCTTATGTTCTCTCACGATGTGAAAGGCACGGCGCCTCAGGCACAGCTGACTGTGACGGGGCCCCCACGAGGGACCCTATCGTTGCTCCATGGGGAAGAGTCCCTAATCCAGGATTATTCTCCCAGACCCGCAGCCAGCTGGATTAAGAGATAGTCAGTGGAAAAGGGCACCGTCAGCACTCTTTCCTTAGCAGCTCAGTGGATTAGAGCCGTGCAGCCGCTGAGGTGCAGAGACAGAGAGGAAGGTCCCCTCGCAGCTACTCTGCAGCACCATACATGGAGATGGAAAAAAGGGGATGGTTGAGTGCACACTCATACACGATGAAGAGTTGATTTTTCCATTCTTGACTTGGGGTGTTCAAATATGGTGTCAGGAGATAATGGTGGGCTTTATGGGTGGATGGTGCTACACTAAATAGAAATAAGAAATTAAAATAAAAACCGCCTTCACACATTTGTAGTTATTTCTGCAGTGAAATCCATATCTTACGGCCCCGTGTGCAGGCCGTACTGTCCGACAGATGAAATCCCCATACAGCTGCTACCTGTCTTCCCTCATTAGAGAGATGATCTACATTACAGTCTGTGTGGGTGTGCGCTTGTGCATTGTGCAGTGTGTTTTTTGTTTGTGTTGGGGAGAGAGAAAGAATATTTGAAAGCAGCAACTGGTTGCATTTGTATATCTTGTGTTCTTTGTGGTCAGAGTGTGAAACCAAGTGCATGACTGCAGCAGCAGCGCAGTGTCAGATACCCCCAACTAGTTTCTACAGCCAGTTATTAGCTAGTATTGATTGTAAAGTAGTCAATGAGAGTATAGTCTCAATGTGCCCTCAAAGCTGCCGCAAACGGATCAATCAGGGCCTGCTGCTGAGCCTTTGTGTGACCGACATGGAATGTGCACAGCAATGTACAGTGTTTGCTTTCCTTGACAAAGAACAACATTTTTTTAAATGTGTGTCCATTGTTACATTACATTTTTCTGCAAGGTTAGGAAATGTAATCTTTTTCCGTGTTATCCACAAATTCAAAAGCAATTTTCTTTTATCACCGTGCAAACAAATGCATGTGTTTATCCATGAGACTGAGATGCATGCAACCACATTACCTCCCCATCAAAACCACATCCTATCAACTTAATGCAGAGAAAGAGGCCATATTGAAATTGCCAGGTGCCTAATTTGGTCTTTGTTGCACATAATTGAAACCACTCATCCCTCCCCCCACTGAAGGGTAGAAGAGAGAGAGAGAGAGAGAGAGAGAGAGAGAGAGAGAGAGAGAGAGAGAGAGAGATAACTACCTTATAAGGCAGTAGGCTGTTATGAACGTGACGTCTCATTCCCAGCAGCGTGCTGGCAGATGATACGGTAAAGCCCACATCTCAAATCCATCTGAAGAAAGCTGGCTCTCATAGGCTTTGGTTTGATAGCTCCAGCTGTCTCGTTTAGGACTACATGTGTGTATATTAGATGTGTGTGTGTGTGTGTGTGTTTGTGTGTGTTTGTGTGTGTGTGTGTGTGTGTGTGTGTGTGTATATGTTTGAAGGGGGGATGGTGCATGTATGTGTGTGTTTTCCAAGGATGCATGTGTATGGTATTATTGACTGACTCCTGAATTACTTCTCTGCAGGGGGATTTTGTTGAAAGTTTTTTGTGTATGTGGCCACAGGCAAGACAACATGGATGATGAATAAAGGTGTGTGTGTGTGTGTGTGTGTGTGTGTGTTGACAGAGTGGGATGCTGAGTCAGGTGGGTGATTTATACAGTGTAAGCATTGCAGTGCAGGTGGAGGCGCACACACACAGACACACCATGTGTAACATCATGTTTCTCTTCTTATTTTGTTTTTCTGCTTGCCTTCCACCACGTCCTATGATTTAGTCTTTCTTTCCCTTCCTCCTTTTCTTGTTGCATCCCTCTCTGTTGCTCTTCTCTTTCCCTTCTCCATCACTATCCCTCGCCGTTTCCCTGCATTTCGGTGTTCCCCTCCCCCAACCAGACAGCCTGGCTCTGTGTGTGTGTGTGTGTGTGTGTGTGTGTGTGTGTGTGTGTGTGTGTGTGTGTGTGCCTCCCAGCTGGGGGCAGCAATAGGGAGGGATGTTCTTTGGGGAAATGGAGGACGGTATGCAGTCTGCTCCTCTTGGAAAACCGTCTATCGTCTACTGTGTAGGATTTCTCCTTCTCTCTATCCTTTGTCAACAGTGAATTTCTTCTTTTTGCTTTTTAAATATATCTCTGTATTACTGAATGTAATTTTTCTGCAAAAAAAAGTAGTTCACTCTACCTGTCACCCTCTCCTCTCCCCTCTCTCTATCTCCCTTCCCTGCTTTCCCCTGTTCTCTCCCTCTGATTTACCAGGATTTTTTTTTGCTGTTGCTGGTGCCCTCTCAGCATGTGCCGCTGCCCCCAACAGAGAGGGTTTTCTCCTGTCACTACACACTCCTCACAGGGTATCCTCTCGCTAACAACAGCCTCTTTAAAGCCTAGCTCTTCATTTATCTCAGCTCTCTTTTTTTATCTCCCATTCTTGCTTTTTTTTTTTAAGTGCCGCAAGGTCCTTTCAATTATCTTCCCCTTCTTCTCGCCGGTTGCTGGGAGACAGCTTTTCTGTGCAAATATTTGCTTTTCATGAATATGCCATCATTAAGCACCCTGCATAGGTGTGGGCGTAGCACCGACGAAATGTTAATTGTGGCTCGGCGAGGCCCTCTCATGCATTCCTCCCCTTGCAGGAATCTGGCAGGAGCTCAGACAGGGAACAGACGTCTGGGTCAGGGCAGGCTCAGGCAGAGAGAGTGTGAGAGAGGCTGAGAGGAAGAGAGAAAGAGGGAGAGCAAATAGAGGGAAAGGAAATGAGGAGTGTAAATAAGAGCAATTAGAGTGAAGTTAGACAGATCTGTAAACATGAAGAAAACAACATCTAAAACCTCCATTTTGCTCCATCAGGTTTAGCGTCCAGTCTAATCCTCCAGACCTCAGGGTCTAACATAAACCACAGGGGGTTTCAACTTTCGGAAGAGCTGCTTTGTTCCTCTTGAACACACTTCCCGACCACCTGAAGGCACATCAGACACTGGACTTTTTTAAAGAATTCCTTTTACGTTTCTTACTAAATGATCACAGCATTTCTAAGTTACTAAAAAGCCAACCACTAATTCCTATCCCACTGCTTTAGATTTTGCTGTTTCCCTGTTGTTTTACCTGCTTTTAATTACAGTGTGGCTCTATCCTCCTATTTCCCCTTTGAGATTTGCATTTAATGAAACATGTGTTATTTATAAAATGCATTATTATCACTATTATTATTATTAAGGCCAAAAAAATTGAAAGTGCGTATGCCCGAGGGAGTTTAGTCGTCAATTCTAGTACAACTGGATGAGGACCAAGAGGCCAGCGTGAAAAGAGAGATTAGAGTCTGTTTCAACATGGAGCTGGTATCTGTTGCAAGATCGCCTTAATATGGCGAACAGCAATGGCTTTGTTTTAGGCAAGGAATGCAGCCGGTTCAGCTAAATTAGAGGCAGCCATTTCCATTGGCATGAGGGCTTGGCTAAGTTGGCAGAGCTCCTGGATTGGGGAGAACGTTGACACTGTGATATCGAGTAAAACAGGTCAAAACACTGGGCAAAATCAGCAGACATATGGTTAAAGTCCTATTCTCCAACATGGGTTTCCAGACTTCCTGACTCATGGACCAGTGGTGGAAGAAGCACTCAGATAATTTACTAAAGTAAAGTCCCTTTCACACATGTACTGCAACCTTGAACTTACCTATCTCAGTTCGACCGGACATTAAATAGACTTATCCCTGCCAGCTCCCTAACGTAAGTTTGAATGTGTAAATAGAGCAGCTCATTATCTGGAGAATTCACAGCGAGCTCGTAGGCTTGTTGATCAGGTTTCTATCATGAGGTTGGCGCAAAACCTGAAGAATACAAACATCTGAGGGAGAAGAAGAAGGGTTATATATATCAATGAAAATGTCCAACTGGAAAGACAACAAAATTCGGGAACTTCTGTCGGTAAGAGCTTAACGCCAAAATCATTAGATATTAAGTAGTACATAAGTATTGTCAGAAACCGACCAAGAGGAAGGAAGACAGCTTGGATTGTAGATGCAGGACAGACCTGGGTGTAGCTTGTGAGGACGGAAAGATATTATTTTGTAGTTTTAGCTCTACAATTGGAGCGTGAGAATGGTCAAATTGCCTGTGCAGAGTGACACACCGGGTGTAGTCACAGGGATGACATGACTGTGGTTAGTCCCACTGGGCCACATGACTGCTGCCACTGCAGAATGAGGTGTGATTGTCCTGAGTCTGCCTCGCTGTCATCAAGTGTAATGTCATACATTAAGGATAGATGGAGCAGGGAAGATCCTCCTCCACACTGAAATGCAACTGACACGTGGATGTTTGTTTGTGTGGAAACTCTCCCAATTTCCCCTTTTCAGTCTTTTCTTGCAGGTACTGCATATGTGTGGGATGGAAGGATGTTTCCTCATCCTCGTTATCCTTGGTTTGATCCTTTCTGTTTCAGCCCCAAAACATCCCCTTCTCTTTCTCAGCTCTGATAGTTTCTTTCCACAGGTTAATTCTCCTGCATCTCCCCCCTTTGTCTGTCGCCTACCACCCTCCCCCTACCCCCTCTCCCTGCCTGATGCTTTCCCAGAGAAGTCAACCTGTTATCGGCAGGGTCTATGAATAGCACATGGTTGGAGCTGCGGCCCACTCACCCCCCTAACATAGCTCATGTCTTATGCATTGCTCCTGAATGCAGAATCCCTCAAGCCCGATTTCTACAGTTACCCGGCTGTAGTTCTGCTACCACACCTAGTTTCCAAAAAATGTATATTGTAGAGATTTATATATACCACAGTTCTCAAATAATGTGAACACATCTCTCAGTTCATTAACAGCAGACAGTTCAGCTTGTCTGAATGTGGGTGTCTCAGGTGCTTCATCTGTCTGCTTCTCTTGAGCTGAAAAAGAAGATAAAACATGCAACTGCTAATAAATTGTTAGACTAATTTGCATTCTGCACACATTTACTCACCCTCTTCCTGCACCAGACACCAGTTTGTATATCATCTAAAGATTGCAGCTCAGCAGTCAGACCTGCATATGTACGCAGATGCAGCGCAGAGATAAGCGTCCGCTGCTGTCAATGCCACCATTCTTCCTACGGTGCTCCTGGAAATTTGGTTGTGGCAAGATGCTTATTTCCCAGACACTGAAACCTGTTTACAATGCAAAGAGTTGTGGCATCATCCTTCCAGTGTTTCTCCTCTGTGCCGCAGCTCCAATAATACACCAGGGACAAGGAGCTTAGCAGTGACAGCCCCAAATCCCTCTTTCCACAGCACTGATTTCTGGATTAAGGAGGGAAGATTTCCACACCTCTGAATTGTATTGTGTTACGGGGCTCACACATCTTTTCATGCATCTTTTCTACTGCTGCATGCATCGAAATGGGAGCATTTCCTTATTTACACAGATTTAGAGTGATTCTGGATGGGGCATGGGAGGCTATAAATGAGGTTTGAGGCAGGGAGAAGGTGGAGAATACGAGTGATTATTGTGGTAAACCCCCTTTATGGAGGGATTTTGGAGCTTCATAATAAACAGAACACCTAAACAGAGTGCTTATGCATATTTTGGTTACTGAAAAGCACATTCACTCAAGGCAGGGTGGATTTTTTTGTCTTTAAATTCAAGCTATGCCTTAGATCTGGACTCAGTTCTCCCACTGCTTTGACAGATTTGGATGCCACAAAAAGGTTGGGAATATTTTCATTCCAGCCTGATGAAAAAACCTCCCCACTTCATTCCTCCTCTTCCTTCTCCTCTCCCACTTCTTGGCCACTCCTTTTTTCCTCTCCCTCGCTCCTATCCTCCTGGACCCTCCTCACACCCTTCGTCATTTTTTCCCCTTATTGCATTACCGAACATTGTTTTGACTTTCCAGGTTCCGCATTCTTCTGCACGGCATACCGACCTGCCTGCCGGACCGCTGGAAGAATTCCTGGCCTGTGATTATCCACTCATATTTCACACACACACACACACACACACACACACACACACACACACACACACACACACACACACACACACACACACACACACACACACACACACACACACACACACACACACACACACACACACAGGGGAGGCAATAAATTAATGGAATGGGGTGTACTCTTTTATTACCTCTGAAGAAAGGTTTATTGTTTCTTGTTGCAGGGGGTTGAATTGATTTAATGTTACTTTCCAAAATGTCCAAATGCCATTGATTTGCTTTTGAGTGATCAATCTGGGGAGATTTGTGTTTCTTTCAACAGATGCTGTATGACAAACGGAGCATGTTTGTGTGTGTGTGTGTGTGTGTGTGTTGCTGTAATTTTCCTCTTAGTGAGCCAAATTAAACACAGCTTTATTGCGTGTTTATTTTACATTTACTGAGAAATTAACTTCTGAAGAGCAATTAATTAGGAGCCGGAAATGATGAGAATCTATATCAATCAAACCAAAATTTCCCCCATGATGCATCTGAAGACATGCACATGCATTCCTAATTATGGCAAAACACACATTTTGTCGGAAATAACTGTAATTTTTGCCTAAATGAATAAACAAATTAAACCAGTTTATGTATCTGGAGCAGACACATTAATGCTTGTAAACACACATGCATGCACAACACAACACACACACACACAAACACAAAAACAAAACCTACCAGTTGGCAGTGGGTGTTAATTGTGTTGGGCCTCAGGGCGAAAATAACATTGCACCAAAGACAGAGGGACAGAGTGTTCAGTCTTTTAGCAGCCTACGCCCCTCTATCAAGACAAAAGGACACAATCATGTCGCAAATATAAAACACACTGTATCTCCTTTATTATTATGAAAAGATTGACTCATTATGTACATTATGTAAACAATATTTATATACATTTATATTCTTTTGTTCAAGTTGTCTTTCTTTTCTCCTTTACAGCCTATGTCCTCCAGTGAATCCCAGTAGACAGTGTTTTCATGATTATATCTGACTGTTAATTGCTAATTAGGCCGGTTTAGCAACAGACCCCTGTGTGAGGTGATAGCACTGTGTCGGTGTACACAGAATAATTACAAAGAAGGTGTTGTAGGAGTGTGTCAACATCTGCTCCCTGTGTGGCTGTAAGAAAAGAAACGGAGAGAAGCCTTCACAAATGTGACAGGTTGTACTTATCGGCACAGTGGTATTTGTGCAAATATTTCAATCAAACTTGATATACAGAATTTAGAGCAAGAACTGAGAAAATGTTTCATTGTTTAAACCTTATTATATATAAACTGTTTCCCTTCCTTTATATAGAAGCTTATACAATGACTACCGGTATATTTGAATGTAAACTGCACTACACATATTTGTTTTTTTAATTTCAGGTCTTTAAAGGTCATGGTGAACCAATGAAATGTAAATTAAGTTTTTGTGAGAGGAATCACTGAACTAACGCAAAGTTTGGCAAAAACCCATGACCATATTTGTGTACGCATGTCAGTAATGCATTTTGCGTTAAAAAAACAAATGGAAAGCGATGAAAACACCAAACAGTGTGAGTTTCGCTATCAGTATATGTCATGTTGCTGCAGCACAATGAGACATTGTCACATACAGAACATATTGTTTCTCATTCCAGAGACAACTTCACAAGAATGTATTGTAAACGTGTGTGTGTGTGTGTGTGTGTGTGTGTATGCGGCGTGTGTGTGGGAGGGAGGGAGGGAGGCGGCAGTTTGTGACAGTCAGGAATTTTGAGAAGCAAAATGTCCCACCAATAAAAAAGGATTTAAAATGGAAAAACAATATAGATGTTCTCATGAAATATTTGCAACGCACTGCTGTATTGTCGCTCTTCTGCAACACACACACACACACACACACACACACACACACACACACACACACACACACACACACACACACACAAACACACACAAACACAAACACACACACATCTAATATACACACATGTAGTCCTAAACGAGACAGCTGGAGCTATCAAACCAAAGCCTATGAGAGCCAGCCACCTCCACGTTCTTCTTTTACTCATTGATTGTCTGTGTGTTTGAGGTTTTAGACTGCAGCTCGCTGTGGGTAGAACTATTCTGAAAACACATGTTGGTCTAATAGATTTAATATGGTTGTACATTACAGTCAACAGAGTGCCGGAGCATCAGTACCACTTACATGGAAATGAGCACTATTTTCAAGGCTTTATCAGTGGTGTGTGTGTGTGTGTGTGTGTGTGTGTGTGTGTTGTGTGTGTGAATGGGGGGAATTATGCTTATGGATTATTGAGACAACTGCTTCATAAAAAATTAGCTTGTAAGGGCTCCAGCTTTAAATTTGAACTGCAGTTTGTTTACATGGTTCTTTTATTTCTCAATTCACAAGCTACAACATTAACAAATGTTAAACAGGAATTCTCTTGTGCAGGGCTATGATGCAAGAGTGCACATATGCATGTGTGCCATGTATACGTATGTGTGTGCATGTGGGATATATGCGGACAAGCGAGTGAGTGTGTAAGTATTTAAACTGTTGATCGTGCGAATGGTGGTAGCATGCAGGCAGATTTTAACCTGCGCCTCTGCCTCATTAGGCCTGCTGCCGTTGCCATGGTTGTCTATTAGAGCAGCAGAGATTAAAGACTAATTTACATGTGAAAGAGGAGAGAGTGGTTAGAGAGAGAGAGCGAGAGACTACACTTTTCTGCACTCAACTCACTCCAGTGTATTTTTGGGAAGAGGGTCAGATAGGGCGCAGGCAAATGTTTGCAGAAGCTTTGACCAACATTTTGACCATCTATGTATATGTGTATGTGTTATTGACTTGTTGGCAGTATATCACATTAAACCTCTTATCAGCTTATGCACTAGTTACTGTATTACTTTTGACTTTTAATGCAATTAAATACATTTTACCATCCTCTAGTCATAGTGTGTGTAAAATGTGAATGTGAACTATCCTGCTCTCTTGCCATGTTTCCTGTCTATTTCTAGAGTCAAATAAGGGCTATTAAAAAAAATACACTGAAATGCATTCATGGGAATATACAAGGACATAAACCATTTGCTTTATATTTAAAGTTCTAGATATTCTTGATATTAATATTTGTGTGAGTGTGTGTGTGTGTGTGTGGGTGTGTGTGTGTGTGTGTGTGTGTGTGTGTGTGTGTGCGCGTGCGTGTGCGTGCGTGTGTCAGTGTGGGACAAGTGGATGCTTTGCATACTGCATGTAGGCCAACATCTGGCATCCTGTCACACCTGATCCTTTAAGAGAGAAAGAGAAATTAGGAAAGAGATCAAACTTGGAAATTAGTTATATTTTACAATTAGTGTGTTGGGAAAAAAACTAAATTGCGGTGACCCTGAGAGGAAAGAAAATGCTGTCATATGTAGTCACTGTGGCGCTTGTTGTTCAGAGATCTGCAAGGTGGACTCAATGACTTTGAGCATGTAATTACTGAGGTTGTTCATGGGAGGTATGAGTCACTTTCTTCTTCATCATGAACCAAAGCAGGAAAGGCAAAGTAGAGCACTCTGTTTCACGTTGACTCACTCCACGACGGCGGCTTTGACCAAAACAAGCCACAAGATCAACCAGTCAGTCTGTGAACTCACGCTGCAGCACTGAACCGTGAATCTATTGCTTAGCACAAGGCAACATATTCACAATGGACCAATTAGCCACAACATATATTTGTACTAAAACTAAAGATTTTCAAACACTGATAGTCTGGTGGATTCATAACATGATTAATGCTATGTGTAGCCTTCACATTATCAGACCACACAGGCAGTCTATGAAAATCACAATAGCCTCTCGCAGATGAGAGTTTGCTCGCCTTATTTTAGATTCCTAATAAGCTGAGTCTGTGGGCTACAGGCAGCAACAGACAGCAAGGAGAGAATCTTCTCTATGAATATTAATGTGTGGTATGGGGAGGAGGAGGGAGGGGAGGGGGGGGGGCAGAGAGGGTGGGGAACCAAAGCCTCTTCCAAATCCTTCGCAGATAAACTGAGAGGGTAAGAGAGATGATTACATGCATGGTTTTTCACAGGGTTCTCCCAAATCTTATTTTCTGTAGTGCATTTTAATGGGATCCTCGCACACACCTCCGCCTGGCTAAGTCTCTGGATGCTGCCGTAAAGACGGGGGCGATAAATTCCCAGCTCCTGTGAATTTTTTATGCATGGCCTTGGCGTGGTTTTGTCACAGTTTTTAATGTGTGTAAAAACGGGGCCTTGTCGACCTTTTTGTCTTTGTAATGTGCATTATGTATCACTGTCATTTAAATGCAGCTTCAGACAATGGAGAGCTGCGAGAGATGGATGAGATGAGGCGCTGAAATAGGAATCAAAGTCATTCTCCCCTGCAGATGATGGAAGAGGTCACCGCATACAGGCCCATGGGGAAAAAGATTTGGACATATGTGTGACATGAAAAAACATGACTCAAAATTAGTTTTTATGAAGAAACAATTGGCCACGTTTGATAAAAATGTATTTGTAGGCTTTAGGATTAACGTCTCAGAATTCAAGTTAACACAAAAAAGTGCCAGAATAGACCTTTGCTCTCCATGAACTCACATGCCATGATTTCCCATTTTGAAATCTGAGACTCAGACATAGATCTCCGTCCCCTCTCTGTCCATCTTGTGTTTATTGCTGAAAGCCATCAGGGTGACCTGAGCACACACGGGGGACTGTTTAATTACACACTCTTTCTCCACGTGTCCATCAATAATCCAACTGATGCAATCATTCATGTTGCCATTTGAATCAATACCTTCAAGCGAACTGCAGTCAAACACTAAGGGCTTTGCGTCCGTTTATGGCATTGTTACTGCGTTCGTTTTACTACCTGGAGTTTAGCAGCAGCCATTTAATATCAATCTGATGGTTAAATGGGCCATTCATTAGTTTTTAAGTAGCGACTGCACTTTCTGTCTAAGAGTGTTTCCCGAACATTAGTAGCTTTGGAAAAAGGGTGAAACTCTTCAGATTTTGCATGAATGAAAAGCTGTTCTACTAGTTAAAGATAGCAGAAAACATGTGTTAGTAGAACACCTTAAAGCTTTAGTGCATAACTTTTTGATATTAATGAACGTCTGTTACTTTCAAGCCATTCCCAAATGAGTTGCTACAAAGCTAATTAAGACTATCATCTCCACACAACTCTCTCTGTATTTCTCAGTATGGCTGTGTTCAGAAGATTGTGTCGTCCGGTGACTTTCCCGCGCAGAAGCTCGAGTGAAGATAATTACCTCTTCTGAAGAGTCCATCGTGCTTTTTTAATCCTCTGTGTCGTTTTTGGCTACTGGCAAGTGAGTGGAGGAGGGGTGGGGGCGCGTGCACGATCACGGAAGGCTTGTATCATGTGGACACAATGACAGTGTTGTTGAATTCCTCATGGGGGAGACAGAAACTACGCACTATAGCTATTCAATTTAAAAAAGGAACAGACTTTGACAACAACAGGCTTTCTTCAGAGCTTTAAGTTTAAAGTTAAAGATGATTCAAATATCAATTTTAAGACAAATCATCTGTCTTCTACTCTCATGGGTTCAGCAAATGAGCACTTGACTTAAGTTTTTTGAGGACTGATTGGCCCGGTTTCATATAATAAACTAATTCTCTACTAACACTCTACACAAAAATGTTGCATTTCAGTCTATTTTTAAGTTCCTCATGCTGTATTTTCCCATCCTTCCGTCCCAGTTCCTATTTTTTATTTTAGTTTTCTACTTTTTCTAATCTCATGCCCAGAAGCCCCCTTTTCTCTTATGCTCTTAACAGTATAATTTTTCTGAAGTAGCTCCTCTGCAGAAACATTTTAAGGGACTTCAGACATCTACAGTGTGGTATTGTCTTGAGGAGGCTGTTTCATTGAGATGTTGACACTTAGAGGCTAGAAAGGGTGTGGAAATAGTTATAATATTATATGAATTATATGTTTCCTTGCAACTGCCTTTGACTTTTCATAGATGACTGTAGAAAATGAGCACACTTATGTATGTGGCGCTAAAGAGCCTTGTTCCTCTTTTCAGCTTCAAACATGTGCTCATAGCTCATGGTGTGTGCTGAGCTGAGCTGGTGTAAACAACACGATCTGGCAGTTCTGCAGAAATATGAGAGAGCAGATGACAAGTATGATAGAAGAGGATAGTGTGTGTGTGTGTTTAGTGAGAGCAATTGTCTGTGTTTGCACTTGTATGCATGATAACCAGAAATATCGTTTAGTGTCTGTAGTGTGTTTGCAGGGCTGGCTCGTGGGATAAGTGATCTAGGGCCCACCTAGGGGCACAACCAGTTTTGTTGGGGACTCCATGCATGAAGCCTTTTTATTCTATAGCCTGCTTGGTTGTGTCTTGATAGCTACATCCACAGTCCAGCAGGATGTGTGAGCAGTTCAGTGTGATTTTGCCTGGACCATGAGTGTTGTTTTTGTATCCAAAGTTAGCTGCATCCAGATGCAACAAGAAGCTTGTCTCGTTCTTTGCATAAATTGGACTTTATATATTTTTGTCTCAACCAGCTATTGAATGTTTTTCCCTCACTGACATTGATCCCATCGCTGCTTTTTGCAGATGAGGTGGTCCTGATGGCATCATCGGCCCATGACTTCGCAGCGAGTGTGAAGCAGCTGGGATGAGGGTTAGCACCTCTAAATCTGAGGCCATGGTCCTGAGCAGGAAACCGATGGAGTGCCTACTCCGGGTAAGGAATGAGTCCTTTACCCAAGTGAAGGTGTTCAAGTAGCCTACCTCTGGGT
Source organism: Perca fluviatilis (assembly GCF_010015445.1). Taxonomy (NCBI): domain Eukaryota; kingdom Metazoa; phylum Chordata; class Actinopteri; order Perciformes; family Percidae; genus Perca; species Perca fluviatilis. The sequence continues at coordinate 12,254,641 of NC_053126.1, read as the reverse complement.
CTTGTTCGCCAGTGAGGGGACAATGGAGAGGGAGATTGGCCGGAAAATTGGAGCAGCGGGGGCGGTATTGCATTCGCTTTACCACACTGTTGTGACGAAAACAGAGCTGAGCCAGAAGGGAAAGCTCTCGATCTACCTGTCAATTTTCATTCCTACCCTCACCTATGGTCATAAAGGCTGGGTCATGACCGAAAGAACTAGATTGTGGGTACAAGCGGCCAAAATGTTTTTTTTTTCAGGAGAGTGGCTGGTGTCTCCCTTAGAGATAGGGTGAGAAGCTCAGTCGTCCGCTGCTCATTGCATCGAAAGTAGACAGCTGAGGTGGTTCGGGCATCTGGGAAGGATGCCCCTGGAGCGCCTCCCTAGAGAGGGGTTCCAGGCACGTCCAGCTGGGAGGAGGCCTCAGGGAAGACCCAGTACTAGTTGGAGTGATTACATCTCCACACTGACCTGGAAACGCCTCGGGATCCCTCAGTCAGAGCTGGTTAATGTGGCTTGGGAAAGAGAAGTATAGGGTCCCCTACTGGAGCTGCAGCCTCTGCAACCAGACCCCAGATAAGCGGATGAACATGGAATGATGGATAGACATTTCTACTGTCTATAGCTTCAATTCTTTGTGAGTAATGACACCCAGAGCGACAAAAACACTACAAACCACCCTCTTAGGACTTTGTGCCTGAATGTGCCTGTATATGTGGTAAGTCAGATTCAGTGGAAGATAGAAAGGTGTGAGAGTGAGCTCAGCTACTGTGCTCACTCTCAAGCTCAAAAGTGTTAGATTAACATCACACATCCCAGCCCTCCTCCAGGCTCCGCTCATCCACTGCTCTGACAGACTCAACCTGGGCAGTGTGTGTGTGTGTGTGTGTGTGTTTGTGTGTGCACACTGTGGAAAAACAAAAAACCTATGAAACTGTGATGTCTTCCATAATTCACGTTCAGCCACAGCACCGCTGAGCTTATGTGTGTGTTTGTATGTATGTATGTGTGTGTTTGTGTCAGCGTGTGTGTGTACACACACACACACACACACACACACACACACACACACACACACACACACACACACACACACATGGTGCATGTGTACAGTTTCTGCAAAGGTGTGAAAAGTGACACAATGCTGTCTATAAAATTACACTGTGTGGTGTGTTTGTGTGAACTGAATGGGGTTCATGTGGGTAGTATGTTTGTTTGTTTGTATATATGACTGTAGTAGGTTAAGGTTTATTTCTAGTTTATTGTCCGTGTGCAAAAATGATTTGTTTTTAGCCATTTCCAGTCACACAGATCAATGAAAACATGAAGAAGAGGCACTAAGGTTTGATCTGACAGTGTCCACACTGAGAAAACTGGATCACAATGACAACTTGTTAATCATCCGCTCTTCTCAGGCTGCATGAACACAAAAGAGGCTCTTTAAAAACAAGCCTCGACCCAAGGAGTTTGGCGAAAGCTTCGCCCTGATGACGGCTTTCCAACTTGGGACACAAGGAAGACAACCTTCTCTTTGTCAGTGTGGGAGCGTGGGTAAAGCTGAACAGTCACAAACTGTTACTTCAGCTGTCACCATATCTGGATCTGAAGTGTTACTCTCCCTTATTTCCCACCCACAGAATCCACATCCTTTCATATCCAAAGGCTATTGGTTGTGGCGGTGGCGGGAATGATTAAGCAGGATTTGCTGTCGATTCTCAACCCTCCCCTCCAGCAAAGTGAGGTTCGCAGCACTTCAGAGAATGGTGAGTCATTGAGGGATTGCCAGCCTTGTCAGAGATAAAGACTACGGAGGAGGCACTGACTGACAGAATGGAAAGTGTAAACACAGAGGACCTCCAGGCTTCTTGTCTCTTGACATCTGTCTCTTCTCTCCCTGTGTTTTTGCCTTTGCTTGTGGTTGGTGGAGATTTATTTCCATGTTCTTTTTTCTTGTCATCCTCTCATTCCTTCCTGCAAACCCCTCCGCTCTGAAAAAACCCAGCATTCCTCTGTGTAACCATTCCTGTCTTCTCTGCCCAGTAGGAAACTGCTGTCCAATCCATAAGTCATGATAACAACCGTCTTCCTCCTTCCTCATACCCACACACACACGCACACACACACACACACACACACACACACACACACACACACACACACACACACACACACACACACACACACACACACACACACACACACACACACACACACACACACAGACACTAGCGGTGGAAAACCTCCTCCTTGCTCAGAGCATGATGTCAGACGTCTGCTGGCTGACAGGTCTTGCCATGGGAAAAAACATGCATAAGTGTGTTTAAGTGTGTGTGTGCTCACACACCAGGGACCCTTCAGGCACATCAGCATACATGTCCTAATGCTCCATGTGTGAGCGAGCACACACTATATATACACACACACATACACCAAAGAAATGAATTTATATCTTGATTTCAGAAGGTAAATCTCACGGTGTGCAGTGAGATTTGTGACATAATGATTATGAGAAATTTTGCATTCTACCCTATAAATGGCCAGAACGATCAAACATTTATTTATATAATGCATTTTGAAAATCTATCTATTCCTTTTTGCCAGAACTCCAGTTCAATTTGGCCTCCCATCGTTTAGGCCGCTGTACGAAATGCCCACTCTCCCCGTATGGCCTGTGTTATTGATTTGCCATTATGTTGTATGTGGGAGAAAATCCATGGCTCTCCCTTTAAATAACCATCACATGAAGACAAGAGAGATATATCATGGAGAAACCATATCGAATTGGAACACGGACGCCGGTGTAAGCGAGGCAATCTTCTCTGTGTGTCTTATGTCTGACAAAGATGAAGCTGGTGAATTATGTTAAGCTTTGCTGAATCAGGCTTTTCTAGAGACCCTGATCTTGTGTGTTGTTGTTGGGAGGGATTCCTCCTCACATGGAGGCTCCTCCAGTAAATCTGCATTTATTCATATCACTCAGTAAGCATGGAGACGTGTGGTCTGCTTTCAAACTATAGTAGTTTTGACAAAGTGATTCTTAACACAAAAGTGCACTTGCTATCTTTTTCAGATGGAGCTGTAATCGCGCTGGCTGGCTGAATTTAGATAGAAATTACAAAAGTGAAAGTTTCTTACACATCCAGGTTACATACTATTGAAACTGTTGTTTCAATAGTGTGTGGTTAGGACCTGCTTCACACTGAAATATAGTTAGATAGATAGATAGATAGATAGATAGCACTTTATTGTCCGTATACACGGAAATTTGTCTTGCAATACAACAGTTAAAGGAAAGGTTCCCAGTCTGTCTTAAAACAATACTTACATGCCCATATATGTGCATTGAACGAGTTACTAGTCACTGTAATTTATGTAGGACACCATAACTCATAGTAAGAGGCTGATTGAGAAAACAGGGCCTTTAAATTCTTCAGTGGCACTTCTCACCTGTTTTCCCCTGACAGATACAACATACTGTATTTGTGTATGTGTGAGCTTAGGAGTCACGTTTCCATCGTTGGGAGCAAGAATCTTCTCTCTAACTCTATGTATTTAAAAAGTTGTGTTATTAGTATAAGACCATTATCTAACACATGACTGACACACAGTGCAGTGAGAGCAGAAGGGGACAATACAGGACATGCAGCAGACAAAGGGCTGTCTGTGTTGTTGTGTTCAGGAAGAGGCCTGTTTTGCTCTGATGTGGCGAGCTGCAGTACCTGTGACACACACTGAGTTCCTGTGTGGAGTGTATGATGGCTGGTGCACGTGGCAGGGCGATGAGTGACACACAACACACACACACACACACACACACACACACACACACACACACACACACACACACACACACACACACACACACACACACACTGCCAGCTCTGCCTCTATAATGAGTCCTGACAGGCTTGCCATAGGCCATCAGTGTGAGAGGTGAAGATAAAGCCATGTGGGTATTAAGGCTTATTGTCTGAAAAGTTTTCTATAATGTAGGATATCTTTGAATGCACAGAAGATGGGTAAACAGCCTGAGTTAGTGAGACAGTAGATTCCTTTTTTGAATGCCTGAGAGAGAAAAAAATGACAAAGAAGGAATAAGAACATGAGCTAGAAAACAATAGATAATATTAAGCCACAAAGTCTTTGTTTATTTTGTGATTTAAAACTGCTGTGGATGGCAGTTTCTGAATGATTGTCACCTTTTTGCAGAAAATGTCAGACACTGTGCTCGATTATCTCTCTAAATTTAATACAAATCTTAAATCCCTGTTGTGCTCTTTGCTCAAGTAAAGAAAGCTTGCTTTATCTCTCAGCTCCTCCTCTGAAGCCCCTTCTCTTTTCTCTCCACACAGCCAATCAAAACTCAAAAGTGAATTATGATAAAAGAAGAAGAAGCAGAGGGGTGAACGCCTGCGTGGCTGAATTTCCATATAGATAGACGAGCACATTAAAGTTGTCTGTCGGCGAGCTCACTGTCCACCCTTCCTCTTATTACATTTTGACAGGGAGATGGTCGCTTCATCTACATCATCAACTTGCAAACCCCCTTTCCCCCTCCCAACCCTCTCTCTGTGTCATGTTCCTATCTACCTCGGACACTTGATTGTTCCTGAACCCGTGTTGACCCCATAAAGAGGAGCCTGTGCCTGTTTTTTTTCTGCCACGGTTTGTTGTGTTCATTTGAGGTTCTTATTGCTCAATCTAGCCTCTTCTTCCTCCTGTAAAAGCTACAGTTCATGATTCCTTAGTGGCGAGGAAAAAAGGGGAACGAAGAAGAAGAAGGAGGGGGGGGGGAACAGAAAGGCAGCAGCTCCTCATCATGGTGCTTCCAGGCTTACATGTAAATTAAAACGCAATTAAAAACAGGCAAATAAGCTGTTCCCGGGAGATGGGGAGGGGAGAAGGAAGGGGAGGAAAGCAAGGAAAGGGTTCTCAGGATAAGGGCCTGCGTCACTCAACATTAGCATGGCATTAGACTGAAGGGAGCTAAATCTGAACACTGGGTCACAGGCACATTTTGGAGGAGCTGCATCTGCGTCTGTGAGGTCTCCACCCTGTGCAGAGGGAATCACTTCTGCCTTAGATCAGAGAAAAATCCACATCATTATTCAGCTATTGTTCTCTGAGGCGTCCTATTGTGTGCTTACTATTGTGCTTCATGCTACAAGCTTACGTTTGTGATTTCCTGCACAAAACCATGGAGTATCCATCATTGATGGCAGTGAATCAATTATTTCAACATTCAGTAGCACTGTGCTGCATGCATGAACAGAATGAGGCAGCTGTACACTCTCTCAGCAGTGAAACATCCACGCTATCCGCCTCGCTGCAGCTCAATACCGTATCGACAAGTCGTGTATTCAGCTGCATTCTGTCAGAATTCCACTGCACCACCTCCTTCATCTGCCCCTGATCTCGGCCCTCACCCTTCCACCCCCCTGGAAGCCTGGTGCTCTGTGTAGCCCCTTTCTTCCTTTTTTCTCTCTCTCTCCCAGGCTCCATGCACCCCCCACCTCCTGCTCGGGCTCCTGGGTAGAGGGGGATCAATGGGGGGAGCTTATGTTGTTGTTGGTGGTGGTGGTGGTGGTGGAGGAGGAGGTGGTGGTGGGGGTGAACCCCACACGATGGCAGCCTTGCAGGCAAGCAGGCGGTAGGGCACAGAGTGGAAGAGGAGGGAGGGAGGAGAGCCCACCCTGGCAGAGGAGCACCCCTCTCTGCAGACCTGTCGCCTCGGTGCAACAACAATGGCCGTGACAATGACACTGGAGGAGGAATTTCCTCAGCCCCCCCCCATACACACACACAGACACACACATGCACGCACACACGCATGAACACACACACACACACACACACACACACACACACCCTCCCCACCCCATCTTCATAGTGCATTAACATCGGCAGTGCCAAGATGAATGGCTTCCTAATAGCTTTCATTTGTTACAATTATCATAATTAAACATATGTCAGGGGCAGACAAAGGGAACGGGAGATTTCTGTGTTAGCACCTGAAGCAGAAGGGGATGCAGGTACTGGAAAGGGAATGGTATTGTTACAGCATAATTAGCATTGAATCTGTATTGTAATCATACAGCATATTTACATTAAAAAGCTTCTATTTCAGTAATTCAGTCAGTGAGTTTCCATCTTCTGTTTTTAGCAACAGTAGTGAACCTTGATTCCTCTGTCTTCTTGCCATTTGTGTGCATGTTTCATCTGTATGTCCTTGCTACATCAGCCTGTCTGATAGTGGAGCTTAATGACCGCCCGCTGAGCGCCGTGAGAATGGCTGTAGGGCCCTCTTAACATTTTTGTAATAGCCCCCTCCATTGCCTCCTCTAAACCCTGTCCTTGCATTCTGTCCCTTAAACCAATCAACTCTTTTCTTCCTCGTCGTTGTGGAGGAATGAAGCGGATGCTTGGCTATGGCCGACACAGAGGTCTTTCTTTCTTTCCTCTCTCCTGTCTCCTTTTTGTCCCTCTTTTCCTCTTCCCACCACACCTTTTTCTTCTCCTTGCCCTCTGCATCAATCACACTTTCCCAGCTTCGCCCCTTCCTTTCCCTCCTCCTCTCCCCTCCTTTCTCCATTCCCTCAGTTGGCACTCCTGGCATTGTGGGTGGTTGGGTGCCAAGGAGGGGAGGCCTCCTGGCTTCTCAATGTCCCACCATTTTGTGGATTGCTTGTGGATAGCGAGCCAGCTGTGTGCATGCAAAGTGTGTGTGAAAGACAGAAAGAGGGAGAATGACGGAAAAAAAACAAGGCTGAGCTCTCTGTGGTTCCTGCTGAGACTGGCACAGAGATCAGGACTTAACCTGACTCTGGCCCTCCTACAGGCACATTTATACACACATAAATACACTCCACAAACATTACATGCACAAGGTTTTCACTACTTTTCCTCTGTAGAATTCCCACTCTCAAGTCTACCAGACAACCTCCTTTAAACTCAGAAAAAGTTAAGAGTTGTAATGTTAAACTATATTTCCTGCTTCTACATGTCTCAAACAAAATACCCATCCAATGTGTAATGATATAAAGCATGAACACAAACTGAAATAAAAGGTAAAAACTACCATATGGTAGTTTCAAAAGAGTCCCTTCAAACAAGAGATAAAAAAACAGACCGATTGACCCTGAGTCTATCCATAGTTTTAGATAACAGCTCATCTGACCTCGAGGCAAGGACAAAATAAACGTTTAAAGTTTTTTTTTTTTTGGAGCATTTAAAAAAAACAAGTCTACAAATTCCAGAAAGGGAACACAACAAGGACAGCTTTGATACGAACATTCACAAAGTCTGAATATCCGTGTTTGTCGTTCATTCAGGGGCATTTTCACACCGAGAATACCTGTGTCAAATGGAGAGAAACATCACAAGCGTCTCTGCGCTGTTGAATTTGGGATTGAGGAGTTTTCACAACTAGTGCTTAAACAAATCACCTAATCGGCACCAGGTAGATTTTGATCAACGCCCTGTTACATACGATTT